>NC_134270.1:16061143-16306143 GCF_031893055.1 Leptodactylus fuscus
TTCTGGTGACAGTAACCTATCTATCTGCAGGGCTGGGGTGATATGCTGGTTCTAGTGACACTAACCTATCTATCTGCAGGGCTGGGGTGATATGCTGGTTCTGGTGACAGTAACCTATCTATCTGCAGGGCTGGGGTGATATGTTGCTCTTGGTGACACTAACCTATCTATCTGCAGGACTGGGGTGATATGCTGGTTCTGGTGACAGTAACCTATCTATCTGCAGGGCTGGGGTGATATGCTGGTTCTGGTGACAGTAACCTATCTATCTGCAGGGCTGGGGTGATATGCTGGTTCTGGTGACAGTAACCTATCTATCTGCAGGGCTGGGGTGATATGCTGGTTCTGGTGACAGTAACCTATCTATCTGCAGGGCTGGGGTGATATGTTGCTCTTGGTGACACTAACCTATCTATCTGCAGGACTGGGGTGATATGCTAGTTCTGGTGACAGTAACCTATCTATCTGCAGGGCTGGGGTGATATGCTGGGTCTGGTGACAGTAACCTATCTATCTGCAGAGCTGGGGTGATATGTTGCTCTTGGTGACACTAACCTATCTATCTGCAGGACTGGGGTGATATGCTGGTTCTGGTGACAGTAACCTATCTATCTGCAGGGCTGGGGTGATATGCTGGTTCTGGTGACACTAACCTATCTATCTGCAGGGCTGGGGTGATATGCTGGTTCTGGTGACAGTAACCTATCTATCTGTAGGGCTGGGGTGATATGCTAGTTCTGGTGACAGTAACCTATCTATCTGCAGGACTGGGGTGATATGCTGGTTCTGGTGACAGTAACCTATCTATCTGCAGGGCTGGGGTGATATGCTAGTTCTGGTGACAGTAACCTATCTATCTGCAGGACTGGGGTGATATGCTGGTTCTGGTGACAGTAACCTATCTATCTGCAGGGCTGGGGTGATATGCTGGTTCTGGTGACAGTAACCTATCTATCTGCAGGGCTGGGGTGATATGCTGGTTCTGGTGACAGTAACCTATCTATCTGCAGGGCTGGGGTGAACCTAGCCTCTCTGCTGTCGGAGGCAAACCATAGAGAGGCTCCCTCTTCAAAATAAATAAGTAAATAAACCCATCCCGTCTATCTTTGGTATACTTACAATGTATATCTTAATCACAGTTCTAATAAATTCGGAGCAGATCACTGCTGTGATACGTTACTTATAGCTACTGTGTGTCTTAGATTTTCATCTATTGACCCCTCCACTAGACTCAGAGCGAGGATTTTCCTGGTCGGCTTCCAAAACGTGCAAGGAATACTACAGCAGGAATCAACCCGTGAATTTGATATTCCCCCGTCCGTCTCCTTCTCGTGCTAAGTTGTAAATCAATAATAAGTAGCCTATATATAACATACAGCAATAATAAGAGCACTTCTATATCACCTATATCACAATTATGTTATATCATGTATTATACAGTATATACAGTATATAGCATGCAGAAACATTACACAGCACTGCAAAAAATAGATGGAATTGTTCCAAAAACCTCACACTATAGGCCCTTGCTCATAGGACCCTAAGGCTTCCACAGTCGTGCACAAAGTAATGATATAGCCCTGATCTCATCATCATCCAGTCTGTCTGGGATAAGATGAAGAGATAGCCCAGGAGAGGTGAGTAACACTGTTTTTATGTTCACTTACCTCCCCCGGACCTCCACTTATTATACTTTGGAGTCTGAAGACCCCACGATATAATAATTTGAGATGAGCAAATTTTTCAAAAATTCAAGTCAGCAGCTTTGTCAAATTTTCCGATACAATTCGATCCAAATTAATTTGCGATAGCATTAAAACCATCTATATCCTGGCTGCAGAGAGCCTGTGTAGTGGTGTGGAACACTGGGCTTTGTAGTGGTTTTCAGCAATGCCCCACTAGCGGACCTGAACCAGCGATGCTCTGATCACTGGTTCAGCACTAGAAAGAGCAATACACGTGCAGACCCATAGGATGACTTCCTCATTTCTGGGCAGGATCAACCAAGTACTGGGGGTAGGGTTGAGATTTCAGAATCGATTTTAAAATCCAATTTCCAATAATTTTCCAGCCAATCCTGATCGCCATCGTGAAATTTGCTCAATCGCCGATCGGAATCCGATCTTTTCCGATCCCGATCGCTCAACCCTAGTCATTGCTTCTCTATGGGAAAGTCACTTTTAGGATTGAGCCAATCTTGAGATAACCTCCGACCTCGATGCCGCTGGAAAAGATAGGGATCGGAGTTCCAATCGCGATCGTGAAATTTACTCGATTGCCGTTTGGAATCTGATCTTTTCCGATCCCGATCGCTCAACCCTAACTGGAGGCTACTAGCAGCCCGGGGTCACTGGCTAGACCCCAGGCTGAACAAGGATGCATATTGCCACCCCCAATCTCGCTGCAGGGGGGGGCTGAAGGGGACATGTACAAGCATCTACAACCCTTTGTTTCCATTGTCATTGTTCATTTACATATGTATTACTTGGCTTGCCATCAACCATTGGTACTACCATGTTAAGATGTTCGGCTTTCACGACCACTTACGATAACCTGTTATACAAACCTCATTATCCAGGAAACCCCATTATACCATTGTTCTTATCCTCAGTCCTCCCAGGATTTACGTTATCTATTGTCAAGGTCAGCCTGTGCCGATTCAGTAGGTCAAGTATGGGCCATGGGACGCCAAGACATCTCCCATGCTCACCCACTTATTCCACTATTCTAATAGGTTTAGCATGTTTTTGCCTTTAGAACCACATTTTGCAGTACTTGGTAATAAGTATTTCGGGCTATGATGATATTCAGAAATATTTGTAAAATATTTCGTAAAGAGTTGACCTGTAGATACGCAGTTTCTAGACCACTTGAAGATCTACTTAGTATATTTGTATCGGTGAATACACAAGTCAAACACTTAAGTAGCTTAAACATTGAGGTTGAATACACAAACTCTTGACTTGCATGGGCTTTCAAGCTATCTGTACTGAGATAAGGGGCATACATTTCCCATTATTTACCTAGTCTGGAGGTCTCCCTTTTTTTTTGGCATTGGATTTAAGGTTAGTAAAGATGGCCGTAGACCTTCAATAGTTGCCGAATCGACACTCAAGTGGCTGACAGCTATTCAATCCCTCGATAGGAAACAAGTTCAGCTTGGCCGGGCACGGGTATGTTCTGATAGGGGAATAAGGAATACTTTTACCAGTGATTTATCCACCCTTAAGAACAAAGGATTGGACATATTGAATTTCATCTTTCCCCAGGGTCAGGGGGAGAGATTGGACACCTCAATTTGCATCAGATCGTCTACTGGTTCCACCAAAGTGTTGGAAGTTTGCAACTTCATCTTGGCCACCCAAAGTGCCGGTCACAGTGAATGTGAGGCATGACCTCTAATCTGACCATTTCTGTCCCAGTGGTTGAGTTCCATTGTGATGTACAAGACACCAAGTCCACCTTCTTCAATGCCGTAGTTGCCACCATAAGACATAAGTCTCGAGCTAGAATTGTCATGATAGTCCAGGGGTAGGGAACGTACGGCTCTCCAGCTGTTGGAAAACTGCAATTCCCAGCATGCATACTTGCTCTCCTGTTCTTGGAACTCCCATGGAAGTGAATGGAGCATGTTGGGAGTTGTAGTTTCCGAAGGTTCCCTACCGTGGTGATAGTCCATCAGTTTTGACTGAAGAACCACTGTATTGTTGGATATATCCAATATATATTAGCCCTCTCTAGATATCAGCCTGACATGTCTATATGACTCTGAGAGCTTCCTCCTGGTTTTTAGATCTTTGGTAGATCTACCAGAATCCAAATCTAAAGGAGAACCCTGATATAAATAAAAAGGGTTGCCCAAAAAATTACTCTGATGGTACACCAATTATAAAAATTAGAACTTGATTTCCATAAGTCTCAATAGCTTAAGATCTAAGTTGACCTCCTCCTTGTCTATCACGCTTATCATAAACATGGGACCATGGAGCTCCCTATGGAACTCTCTCACATAAGATGTGGTGATGGTTGACTCACTTGGGGGCCTAGATTTCTCGGTTGTAGATTTCGGGAGATGGTATATTGAGTCAAAGATTGTGTTGGACAAATCTGGAATTGGGTAGGAATTATCTCTTCCTATTTGCCTCGTAGTATTATTTGTTTTCTTCTGGATCAACATGACAGGATTCTAAATTGGACTTTACGGACCTCTGTCTTTTCATGTACATCAACAATGGGGCAGATTTACTAATCCTATATAAACTAGACAAACTTAGCAATCATGAGATCTATCATAGTGCGGGTTGAAAAATCTCGACTGTCCGGTCTAAGTCTCTACCCCGCCACCTATCAGTCATATTAGCTTACGCCAAAACTTCAAGACCCACCACCTTTTTGACAAGACCCACCTTTCCAGGTCTGAAAATCTCAACGACATCCATCATCTGGTCGGTGCTGTCACTCTGAACATTTTGTTGTTTCGTTTATCCAAATCTGTTCAGCTATTCCAAAGATATAAGCCCTTTCAGTGGAGATACATATTAAGTGGCTAGTAATACACAACATACAGTATGCAGAAACCCTGACCCCAGAGAAGCCACAGTGTTACCATCCACTTTGCTACTAGAACCTAATATATAGCAACACTTAAAGGGATTCTACTATTAAAAAACTATTTTTTCTAGGTAACACGTCGGAATAGCCTTTAGAAAGGCTATTCGTCTCCTACCTTTGGAAGTGATCTCTGCCGCGTCGTTCGTTCGAAATACCGGTTTGTTCCGGTATGCTAATTAGTTCTCTCGCAGCGATGGGGGTGTCCCCCAGCACAGGAGATGCAATGCCGCTCGAAAACCGACTGCAGCGCCGCCTCTATGTTCTTCTGTATCCTCCCCTTCCTTCT
This sequence comes from Leptodactylus fuscus, assembly GCF_031893055.1. NCBI lineage: Eukaryota > Metazoa > Chordata > Amphibia > Anura > Leptodactylidae > Leptodactylus > Leptodactylus fuscus. Next base: position 16,066,041 of record NC_134270.1, read on the forward strand.
TTGGCTTGATGTCGGACGCCTGCGCAGTACGCTCTGTTCAGCGAAGACTTCGAGGAACGTACTGCGCATGCGCAAAATTGCGGTGTCGGCACTATGGCCTCGGGCATGCGCAAAGTTCGCCGAACAAAGCGTACTGCACAGGCGTCCGACATCAAGTTGAAGAAGGAAGGGGAGGATACAGAAGAACATAGAGGTGGCGCTGCAGTTGATTTTCGAGCAGCAATGGGGACGCCCCCATCGCTGCGAGAGAACTAATTAGCATACCGGTACAAACCGGTATTTCGAACGAACGGCGCGGCGGAGAGCACTTCCAAAGGTAGGAGACGAATAGCCTTTCTAAAGGCTATTCCGACGCGTTACCTAGAAAAAATAGTTTTTTAATGGTAGAATCCCTTTAAGGGGCTTATATCTTTGGAATAGCTGAACAGAATTGGACAAACAAGACGCAAAAAAGATGTGATAATGTATTAGGCTTTTTGCAGGAGGGGTCATCAGTATCTGATGCTGAATAGGGGGATATACAGCCAGATGACGCATAGATCTGCTACCCCAAAACCTCCGAGCACTAGAATCTATAGAATTGGAAGGGAAGCTGCAACTCCGTCCACTGTATAATGGTAGAACCGGAGTATTGCAGTGGACACGTCCAGTACCCTATTTGCAGCCAGATCAGTTGATCTGTGCAGGGTCCAGGCATCGGACCCCCACGGATGAGATACCGGGGACCTCTTAGGACATCAGTATGAAAATTGCAGAAAGCCCTATAAATCGAGAGCAGATCCAGAAGCTTGTGCTTATAACAGATATCCTTGCACAGCAGAATGTGTAATTTTTGGAGATTTTGCACCGTTCTATTAGACTTTCAGAGATCACTGCTCCCTGCCGAGGAGTCTGACGTCAAGCAGAGTAACCTATAACTTGCGGAGATCATATATGGTAACCACCGCGCACTTCATTCGTCGAAAAGTATAATCTAAGCAAAAAACACACGTCTGAATTGGGGGCCGAAGCCTCACAGCACGTACGTTCCTGGCCCTAAAATGTCAGTCATAAGAAGGCACGTGGCTCCAGGCACCTTCTCTATTTAAAGAAAGTGGCATAATCCCGAATACCGTTCTCTCTTCATCATAACCCTGGCATGAAAAGATTAGCTTCATCAAACAAAGCAGAATCCTTTGCAGACATAACTAAGACTAGACAGGAGACAGAAGGTAGGAAACTATAATATACTCGCAATGTGCAAGTAACACCAGTGTGGCAGATTGGCCGTGACATAAACACCCTTATAAAGGAAGAAAAAAAAACGGAGCATCACAGTCTCCTCCAGCAGGGAAGGGGTGCAAATCTCTTTCAGAAGGACAAAACAAGGGAACTATGCCTGATCACTGGCCGGGAGATTTGTGGTGCTGGCAATTAAATGAAGCCTTGAAAAGGCCGTCTCCCCAGGGCCGGGGCCGCTGAGTGCTACTGATGAAACCAATACTGCCCCCACTGTTATACAGATACCGAGGGGAGGCTCAAAAAGTACAAACACAGGAAGTCAATGAAGCCAAAAAAATAAATAAGGGCTCTTCCTGATTTAGGACGTCTTAATAGGAATGTTCTCAATGGATCACTTAGCGAGGGGCTACAAACACGCCGTATAGGAATGTGCTGCCGGCTCCGTTGGATACACTCAGATGTTTTTGAAATTCTACGTCGGTTGTTGTTCGGTGGCTGCTTTTTCTTAAAAGTAAGCAAAATAAACAAGGAGGGAAATAAGGAGCCCCATAAGATGTCTCCCGAAGTAGAACAGGAATAGTAAGTGAGTACGAATGATACCGATAAAATAGGTCCCTCAAAAACATCACCAGATACGCGACACAATCCAGATATTGGCACGTAGGGACCCTACAGATAGTCCTAAAACTCATCATGGTCTTACCAGGGTCAAAGTGTCCACCTGAGAACTTGTTTCCCCCAAATACCTACCCGGGTGTACATGGAAGTCGGGGGCTCAAGACAGGTGTGGGAATCACCAATTGCACTACAATCTACTCCTGGTGCACCCTAGTCATCGATCCCTGTATCCCAATTGGACTCCTCAATCATACGCTCTAGGGTAACCCTGCCCCATTGTATATTTGTCCTGGGGTCTCCAGGACTTGTTGGAGGACCTTAGATGGACGCTTCTATTCTAGTAAGACCAGTCCACCTTCATACATAATTGGGGGGTACAATCATAAGGTCCCTATGTGCCTTTCTGTGCCTTGATCTGCATGTTTGGTGATCGCCGACATTTTTGTGGGGCTTATTTCGATGGTATTATTAGAAGTTACGTTTTTTCTCACTTCTTAGCCCTCTCGTTGTTGCTTCTTTTTCAATATATTTTAGGTGGTTTATCAGATTTTCACATCCAATGACCTATTTAAGAATTTACACAAACAGCGCCACTCCTTATAATAGGCTGTTCCCAGTATTGCAGCTCAGTAGCTTTCAAGTCAAGCTGCAATAGGAGACACAGGCCAGTGACAGAAGAAGAGCAGAGCCTTTACCATGTTCTCAATGTTTTGTTTTTGGCACACTTAAAGATGTCACCGGGATTGAGAAGACCAATGCCATACACCATCTGATCGGCACCGTCACCCTGAGCATTGTGGTGTTTTATTTATTGAAATCTGTTCAACCAATCCAGATATATAAGTGACCTATCACAAACAGAGAACCCACTCTCGTAGGGACCACAGTGATACCGCCCACTTGGCTAATAGACCATATTTCTGCTTGTTATATCCACATGCTGTGACCTCTCCTTGTGTCCTCCAACCACAGTCGGTTGTATTATTATTATTATTATTATTATTATTATTATTAACATCAATCCGCACAGAGAACTAAATGATCCTGCAGTGTGTCTGTTTCTTTCCTTTTTAGTTGCTATGATTCCTAGGATTTCTCTATCTGCCATGAGCTTGTATGTGTTTTTCTCTCTTGTTATATACTACTGTACCATCTATGAAACTGTATCACTGAAATTTCCCCATTGTGGGACTATTAAGGTTATTGGATCTTATCTATAAGAGCTTATAGCTTTGGAATGGCAGAACAGATTTGGATAAGCAAAACATCAAAATGCTCAGGGTGAGAGCGCTGATCAGATGATCTGTATCAGCAGACTTTCTCTTTAAAGGGGTTGTCCGGGTCTATGAGTGCTGTGACCTCTTCACTACTTACTAGGTACAGTACCATACATTGGGACTGAGCTGCAGGTCACGTCACTGGCCTGTGATACAGAAGCCGTATGCACCAGGGCGCTAACCAGCAACTGAGCTATGGGGGTCCTGGGTGTCAGGCTGTAAGGATAGCTCAATTATAGTTAAAGGTGTGGTCTGGAGCTGCGATATGGAGTGCTGTGACCTCTTCACAAATTACCAAGTATAGCTCCATTTATTGTATATTGGCTAGGCTTGGCATTGCACCTCAATCCCTTGGCCATGGTTCCAAATATCATCATGTATCTGGCCTGAGAAGAGGAATTGGAGCTCAGTATCATAGTCCTGGACAATCCCTTCAATTCTGCTTCTATCTACCCTCATTGTGACAACCATAACTTGTCAGTTCTTTGTTAGAGGAGTTCTCTAGGGAGGGTTTCAGTACTTACTTCCGCTGGGTTCTATATGTGATGAATCGCAGATTTCCTAGACTGGCTCCTATCCTGGACCACATGGTTGGAACCAATTCCAGGGCCCCTAAGTCACTCTGCCCCTTCTTTCCTCTCCAGTGTTTGCTGCTTGTTACCTGTACTATAGGGGCTGATATACTAGATCAATATCACAGAAGCCAGCGCCTATAGTACAAGTAACTGGCAGTGAACATGGAAGGGGGGAGGACGGTGAGGGACACAGGGACTGGTTCCGATCATGTAGGTCCGAACCATCCAGGAAATCCATGGTTCATCATAACTAGAACCTGGTTGAGGAAACCCCTCCCTGGAGAACCCATTTCAAGTGGTCGCCCAATCACCTATCTATAACATATATATGATATAGCGATGGGGAAAAGACGGATTGTCTACGTTGAATTTTAGCAACCAGTTATTGTTCTCTTGGGAAAAACCAGTGTCTGGCCAAGATTAGTGGTAACTAGAGATGTCAAACCCTAAGAGATTTATTTTGCGAATATTCACGAGGTTCATCTGCCAGTTTCGTAGCAAAATTGTCCAAAAAGAAAGTCCTTTTATTATACTCTGGGGTATCTTAAGCAGAGGTCGAGGTAAAATAACAAACACTGATGCTTATCTTCCTTCACTTCTCATGGGCTTTCTTGCCATTGTGGTTCTCTTCTGTCATCTTTTGGGGTAAAAGGGTGGTGAAACCAAAAATTTTCTGCTTCAGCCAAACTAAAATGAAGGTCTTCTTGACATCGGCCATTGAATGGTGTGTTCGTCTTTAAAGCACTAAATTGTAATATCCTATAAAATTTATTAAACTCCACTCTCTACGTTTTACAGATTCTCAGACATGCTCTGATGAAGAAGGCTGCTCCGAGGTGTTCCTCCCTACAGATAGCGATTACGATTCCAGCGATGCCCTGAGTCCTCGTGAACTAGACTTGGTCTACTCATCTTCACATGACATCTCCCAGCAGGCCGTCTCGGGCCTGAGTGGCAGTGCACCTGATGTCCTCCAAGTTCATGATATGAAGCCGTGCCTAACCTTGAAAGAAGAATGCAGCTCTTTAGATCCCAACACTGAGTACTGTACGAGAAACATGGAGAACCTCTCAGTGGTCGGTTTCCCATCCAAAACCACAGAAAAAACATCCAACTCGAAGCAGCACTTGAGCCTTTTAGGCAAAAAGAGATCCGCGAAACATCAGCATTGCAACTACTTTAGTCGTCATCACCGTTGGCTTCGGGTCCATAGTGAATCTCAGTCCTTATCTCTTTCCGAAGGCATATACACCCAGCACAAGTCGAGAGCTGTGGATTTCAGTGAAGAGCCTACCTCTGGTCAACATATCACGATACCGGTGGACAACCCTCGAACCACTTTTTTACCTCATACTGCAAGCTTGCCCGAAGATGGCAAATCCAGGTACAGTGAATCAAAAACGAATGTACGTAGGATCTACGTTGAGCCTTACAAACAAAGTCTATCTGAAGATGAGAGTAAAACATGGACCTTGAACATAGAAGGTTCTCGTTCTCCGGCCAAGGAACCGTCCGTGCAGGTTATTGCTGCTCCAGATTTGGACCCTGATGAGAAGAGCAACTTGCAGTTAGCAGAGGTGTTTAGCAGCACATTATAATGTCAAAGAGACAAATTGTAGCAAAAATTAGAACATTTATTCCAATTTTAAGAATCTTTCTAGATTTTACAAGACCATCTCCCATCTTGCTGCTCTTCGACCGCACCTTCATAACTTGGTATTATTGTGTTTTGCGTTTGTAACTTTATATACAGTATATAGGGAATTCCTGTTCCATGTTTGATGCACAAGATGAGGTGTGTGAAATATTAGGTGGATTATACTATAGTATCTCGGTCAAAATCCTGGGACATCGAACTCCGTTTCTATTATATTATGAAGTTCATCGGAACAAGTTGTTGGCCAATTGGTAAAGCTAGTCTAGACTAGAAGAAAAAATAGAAGAGTACTTGTAGTCACATGTAGGTGGATATTCACTTTTTCCCAATAACGCGGCGTCTCACTTGGTTCGGTAGTGCTAAACATCTTCTTGGCTGATAGAGGAACTGATACCAACATTGTGAGTGGTGTCATTTCCTTACTGCCTGGAACTCAGCCTTATTAATTAGGACGACCACAGTTACCCAGGATTACTGGTCATTTGGTCATACTGCGTAAAAGGATGCACTGGCCTATCTTGCATCACTTTCCTGTCTGTACTGAACAGGCGTGCACTAGAGAAGAAGCCAAACAGGCCACGTTCTGCTTCTAGAAAACTGCATTGATATTTGTGATAGGTACTGGAGATATTACTGGGAATATCTCATTACAAAAAGGGGTCTGCCATATTAGAAAACCCATTGTCATATAGTCTGCTAGGGAATTTTTAGATAATAAAAAGAAGGAAGGGTTTTCAATATGTCCATACTACATAGTCCTCTAAATTCATTGAGCGAGATGTATTTTTTTAATTCTCCTGTGGGGGCACTGTAGGGAAATTAAACAACTGAATGCAGTGGAACACCATGTGATCGATTTATGTAACCAAAAATGTATATATTTTATCGAAAAATAACCCCCTTCAAATTAAAAAAAAAAATTAAAAATGGATGCTAACCCGTTACAATAAATTAGTCGACCGTGGAAAGTGACAGATTGTCCTTATATGGTCAGTCATTGTTCAACAAACTTTACATAAATCATAGTACAGGCAGATATAAAAAAAAAAAAACATGAAATATATCATAGAGAAAAATTCCTTTTTCTCCTATCAGACACTTTTCTCCCTTTTTGACTAAACTGACTTGCACTCTGAAATCTCTGTTAACAGAAAGTCACAGAGGTGAACTGACAATAGAAATCTATAGAAAGGCATAGGGAAGAGTGAGCAGGGCCGTGTCAGAGATCAAAGATAGAGACAGCTGCAGATAACAGTAAGTTTTGTATCTAACCCAGGTGCTCTATTTATATCAATTCAATTTTCTGAGTGAGAAAAAGGTAAGCAGTAGAGATGAGCAAACAGTAAAATGTCCGAGGTTCGATATTCGTTTCGAGTAGCCCCTCAATATTCAACTACTCGAATCGAATATCGAACCCTATTATACTCTATGGGGGGGAAAATGCTCATTTCAGGGGTAGGCAACGTTCGATCAAATTATACTTACCAAGTCCACGAGTGAGGGTCGGGCTGGATCCTCCGTGAAGTCTTCTCCTTGCAGCGTCCCCACGGCATCTTCCGGCTCTGAATTCACTCTGCCAGGCATCGGGCCTGGGCAGAGCTGACTGCGCATGTCCGCCCAATAAGTGGGCATGTGCAGTCGACTCTGCCCAGTCCCGATGCCTGGCAGAGTGAATTCAGAGCCGGAAGACGCCGTGGGGAAGCTGCACGGAGAAGACTTCTAAAGGTAGGAGAAGAACCAGCGTTGATTGGCCAACTGTATAGCATTCGGCCAATCAACGCTGGTTCTGCATCAAACTTTTCCATTCGAATAGCGAGTGGTACTCGATCGAGTATGAGTATTTCGAATACCGTAGTATTCCATCGAATACCTACTTGATCGAATACTACTCGCTCATCTCTAGTAAGCAGCAGATTCTCCTCTACGTCATGCGTGCTGTCTGTTGGAGACATCATAGCAGCTAGTGTCTACTCAACAGTTCAGGGAGAACTGAAAGTTAGAGATATAGCCGGCAGAGGGGAAAACTGGTAAAAAATGCTGAATACAAATCATATGGGCAAAAAACATTTTATTCCTCATCTCCACACATTGTATTATTGTTGATAGGTTGGATATGCTTTAAGAAATGCGTGAGTGAAACAGATCGGAGTTGGTGTTGGCATAGCTTTGTACACCAACATATTTTAAAGTATTTTTGGAAATTAGACACTCGGTCTAAGTAGAGTTAATAGCGTTAATACCTCCATGTTGTTATTTGGTCTGTACATGAGACCCGAGCAGTAAAACAACCTGAGATAAACCATCGAACCTCCCTCCAGCGCCATCTTTGTATAAACTCCTTCTAACCACTCATTAGAGTACAAGACAAGTCATTTATTACTGGTAATTTTTGGCTCATGTGTACAGGCCGTCTTTATACATACACTTATATAGGGCTGAGTTTATGGGATACAGACCTCTAAATATAGGCATCCTGTACTTATTCTTTGAAGGAATAATGAAGCATCTCTATAGGGCAGACTGGCCGGGTTCCTTTTAGAAAGCTATTTCCAAACAAGCATGTTTCTCATCTCTGTTTGGCTCGGCACCTCTAGGATAAACTAAGTGAGTGCACACGTGTGCCCTTGGTTGGAAAAGCTAAAAACATCATGTTTACAGCTATTTTTAGGGGCTGCGTAAAGGGTTACTACAATTTTAGACGCGTTCCATGCTTTAAATATACTGGATGGAATTTACTAGAACTCCTCTACCACCGTTTTCGAGAGTAGATGAGTATAAATGTGGTCAATTCATGAATTGTAACGTAGATGATGACAAAGACCCATCAAGTCCAATCCTACCATGGAAAAAAAATACCTAAAAGTGGATGTCGGTTTCCAGTTGGAAAATCCCGAATCCAGTCCACAAATAGACTACCCATAAGTTCAAGAACAACACCCAGGACCCTCTTTAACTTATATAAACCTTCCAATATAGAAAATTCCACTGCCACAGATTTCCATTTGGCCAACATTACCATAGTATATCAGCTATCCTTTGCCAAGGTTCTAAGTTTCGTGAATGGTGCTTGGATTTTGAGTGCATAGTCAAAGGAACTCCCTTCTCCCCTCAAGGAAAATTGATCTCCCTTCTCCTAGATTATTATATGAATTAGGCTTTATTCACATGGGTGTATTAGGGCTTTGTTCCAAAGATAAATTGTTGTGGAACAATCAATTTTTGCGGAATTTGAATACTCAAAATTTTTGAATGAAGCGACACCACTTGACCACCGTTCCATTGATGTACCTCCATAACAGGGACACGGGACTGCCACTGAAGAGATACTTGGCATCAAAATGGTGGGGCCCACTTACATTTATCCTATCCTATGTATCCTATGGAAACCACTTAAAAAGCCAATAAAACATTCCCTTACTCATATGATTGGGAGTCCCGAGTCCCACTTTGCAAAAGGAGTGGTGGTCGTGCACGGAACTGCTAAACCTTACCAAGCGAGGCCTGCTCCTCCAGACTCTACGTAAACGTGGACGTTGCCTAATTGTACTATTTGCTACAATTCCCAGTAGATGTTTTTATAGAATTTCTCCAACCATTTCTTATACTTGTGTAACTTCAGCACTTGAGTCTTGTACACAATAGATCAGCAAGGCGACGGTATGATCGTTGGCTAGCTTTCGAGCTTTCCCAATTTTCTTCAGGGTCTACTAAGTGCAATGCTATTCTAACAAAACATGCTTAACCTCAGTAAAATTCTTTCACCTTTCAGCTTATAGAGGACATTCCCGTCAATGACAGCTCCATTTCCATGGAGCAGGCAGGGAGCGCTGTCATTTGCAATCCCTTGACAGGCTTTTATTTATCCAATCTACTCATCATGGAGATTCCTTTTGAAGTGTCTCGCTCCAGCCATGGTGGAGTCAGGATCTGTTTGTTTTCTTAACCCTGGAAGCAAATCTTAATGTCTCTTATCCTGAGTGAAACACTAGAGACACACGAGCATAACTCCATCTCAGTATCACATGTACCACCATTGTAAAGACAATATTTACCGACCCCAACACTTCTGCTCCTTCTTAGTATATACAAGCGCACAGCGGTGATCTGACAGGATCCTTCAAGACGTGTTCAGCTCTTGCTATTTACACTTTAACCTTTGCCCTCTGCCTTATAAAAATAGTGTACTACAATATTGTATTCACTTTTCACTGGGTGCGTAAAAGTTTACACGCCGCTATTGTTCTCACTTCTGTATATTGAGCAATGGCGTTTTTTTTATGCTACGGGATAATGTTTACATAAATGTGAGGGTCATATAGCAAAGACTGAACTGGGGTTATCCTGACGCTCCTGGTTAAAGAGGTTGTCTGAGCTATAGGAATAAAAAAAGTTCCTAGAAATTCAAAAAAATTCCAAACCCGTCCAGTCACTCCCTGAGTCCCTCTCTACTGACTGGTTCCTTTTCACACACAGGAAATGACTGCACCCCCAATTGGGCTACAACAGACTGAGGAAGGGCACATCTAGGTCCAGTGATTGGCTAAACAGCCACTTCCTGTGAGGGAACAGGAAGTAGAAACCAGCAAGGAACCCAAGAAACTTTCTGAATAATTTTTATTGGTTTGACAACAACCACTTTATTACAACCGTGACACAAGGAGTTGGTGTTTTTTGCCCCATCTCCTTTGTAGGATCCTGGGGTTAGCTTCCTTCACCCATGTTCATAATACCTGTGGAGAAGGGGTCACTGCTAAGGTTCCCACCCACCACTAAAATAAGTGTTCAGCTTACCTGGTCTGGGTTCCATGTTAGATAAATTACCTAAAAAAGGAAGTTAAAGAATGTGTTAAAGGGGTGGTCTTGGTAAGTTATCCCCCATCCATAGACTATGAGATATCTTGCAGATTGGTGGGGATCTGGCCACTCAGGCCCTAACCATTTTTGCCCCCATTCGAAATTATTAATTTTGGAGCCCATGGTGCTGTACATAGGAGAAGGGTTTACATACATGATATACAAGAATAGTAAATTAACTTTGAGACCAGCTGATACAGTGGGAGACCCCTGAGGGCTGACAATCTACATGGAGCACTGGCCTCATGGTGGTTGGGCAGCATGGACACCACTGGAGTGAGTGGCAGAGGCAGCTGAAGTACAACACTATCAAATGAATGGAATGGATGGTCCACCAACCATGTGATCAAGGCTCCATGTGTATGGGGATTTTTATGATTGGTGGGGGCCAGACCAGTCTCTTTCCCTTTGACCCTGTAGGTAACATGCCAAGATGGCACAACCCCTTTAATCCAAATACCGTTCTAAGAAGTATCAACAAGAGAATAGAAAGGAGCAACAAAATCGATACAATGTAAAAACAAAACTATACTCACCGGTTCAATCCGGGACTGTTCCACGTCATCACCCCAGTGGCCCCTGAATAACTCTATTTTTTAGTCCTTGACATGATATACACTCATGGACTGCTGAAGCCAGTCGTTGGCCATAGTGGACACGTGCCTTACACGCAAGCATCAACACTTAGGTCAGTGACCAATAGCAGCAGCCGGGTGGGAAGTAAACAAGGGCTGGCAGGGATCACCAGAACATCAGCACTGGAATGGCGAGGGAACGAACAGAGTACATAAGGCCTTGGATCAAGATACTGAATGCCGGTGTTCTATTTACTCAGGAAGATGTTTCTTCTCTGCTTATACCTAGACAAAATGAAGATCCCCATGATACTGCCGCCATTTTGAAACCTTAAGCCACTGGGATAGATTAGTTTTTCTAATGCACAATATGGCCGTCTTCAGTACGCCCATTGTCATGGTATCTTTAATGGAAGACGATCTACATAAGCCGTTGTATATTACGTTTTCGTTTGCATTAATCCACCTATATTGTTCCACGACGGCCCATCTGTGCATCAAATCTTAGAAGTGGGTTTGTTTTCTGGACACGTTTTGTGTATTTCTACGTTTGCTTTATATATAAGTATTTCTTCTGTATTGACTATATTGAAGACTGTCTTTGTATACTTAGCATGTGTGTGTACAAGTCTCAAGTGCAGGCAGTTGCCGGTCAACTGCTAATGTGGTATTAATAAGTCTATGTATGGAAGAGTAGAAACTAATAAGGCATTGGACTGTTATATTTGTCAATGCAACCTCAGACTTCAGGTTAACAAGCACTTTTATAGCATTCACAAATGCCCCAATGGAAAGAACTGGTAGATACCTACAGTAAGTGCGTAGGAGCATTGATATTGGAGGATAGATCGTGAACACTTGGCGGCATCCATTGGACGTGTCCATGATCTACTTTCCATATCACTTGGATGAATATATGTAATGGCCTTCGTATTGGTGATGTTACTGTATATTGTACATAAGATGTCACTCCTTGTACGTAAAGATGGGACAGATTACTACAGACATAAAAAATTGGTATCATATATTAGATATTATATTGGAAAAGACCAGCTCCACCCATGTACATTTAGATTTTTTTAATTATATATTTTTTGTATCTTCTCTAAAAAAAAAGTTGGGTTGACTAAATGGTAGGACATAACCTTAGTCTAGAGAACCAAGAGATGCCCCAACTAAAAACATTCCATTGGGATCCCAAATGGGAGATATTTTATGGGGTTCTTCCAGTCCAGTAGTTCTGGTATATGGGTAGACAGAGCGTTATTACGATCCACTGTCATCTCGGGGTGTGTTCACATCTGCGTTGATTAATCTATTTTTCTGAACCACAAGAACGGATTAGACTATAAAGATGGTCCATCTAATGCCCAACAATTGACTATGGCGTTAAGGAGACAATGGCGACTCCATTGTGGAAAAAAGTCAGGCACTAAAGACTTTTTTGTTCTCCATTTCAGACAGCCTCTACCACAGATGTGAACAAAGCCTTAAATGGAATCTGTCAGAAGATTTATGATGGCCATGATCCCCTTATTATGTACCCCAAAAGTCAGGGACAAGAGAAGAGTCATCTAGGTCGCTCCCTGGTGGCTTCTCCCTGTTTGGTTCGAGTGTCTTCCTTTACAAAAATAGGTGGAGACCTGTAACTCAAGCCTGGTACAGAAAAGCCATCAAAGGGTTGGAGGACACTTCCCCAAATCTCATCTCATTTTGTAAAATATGTTTTCCCTGAAATATCATGGAGTTTTAAGGAAAAACATTTGCTGGTGCAATAGGGCCTGTCAGGGTCTGACAAGCTACCGTTACTGAGTGAAGAATTGGGAATCTTTTTGGATAAAATACCATGTAGTTCGTGGTACCCTGGTCCAAATGGAAGAGCTGATGTTACTTACGTCAGACTGGGGGTTTGGGGCTCAGTAAAGGACAGTATTTTGAGGACTCACCCTGTATTGTAAATTTGGTTATTTCCCAGGAAGGGTCCACAAAAAAAGACTTCTTAGAAAAGCAGGATTGACTGAAGATGGCACCTAAGTAGGGTTGAGCCGATCTTGAGATTTCAGGAACGATTTTAAAATCCAATCATTTTCCACCCGATCCTGATCGCAAACGTGAAATTTGCTCGATCGCCGATCTGGATCCGATCTTTCCCAATCCCGATAGCTCAACCCTAATTGTATATTATATATCCAGTAGGGTTGAGCCAATCTTGAGATTTCAAAATCCGATTTTCGATCATTCTCCAGCCGATCCCGATCGTGATCATGAAAATTGCTCCGATCTTTCCTGATCCCAATCGCTCAACCCTACACCTAACCCCTAAAGTCTTTAGGTAAATCTGCCTCCCTAACACTAGGTTCACACTAGCATTCAGGTTTCCGTTCTTTGGACTCAAAAAACGGAAACCCTATCCAAAAGTGGTTACCCACAGAAACCCATGGACCCCATAGACTGTAATGGGTTCCAACAGGTTTCTGCTCAAAATTGACAGGGGAAAAAAGTCCTACTTGTAGGACTTGGTTTACAGATGTTACAAGCTCCAAATGAACATTCGGCACTGAATATTCGCTCGCAGTTCAAAACAGTTTTAATTTTTTTGGCTCCGATCATCAAGTGCTATGTGAAGGATCCTACTAAGAAAACTCTACTGTGAACATCATTTTATACAAGCATAGTAGCATTGGAAGCAATATATAATAATCGTGTAATTCGGATTGCTGATATTGTGTTAAAGGAACACTAAACCTAAAAATGAATCACAATTTTTTTTAAAAATAACCCAAAAAACTAAAAATACACTTCCCATCACCAGCATTTTCTATGTGTTCCTGAAATGATGTTGTAAAAATCTAGCAGAGAACAAACAGGTTACTCTACTACTGTTTGGCTCCATCTTCGGCTCGAGATCAAACGAGGGGGCGGGGATAAGAAAGAGGCGGAGCTCAGTAGATCTCCTGCTCCAGCCAGTTGTCTCACAGTCGGACACCTGACAATGAGGAGAAGGGAGGAAATGGTTGAGCTTATGGGACACAGAGAAAATGTAGTTAGATATTTATCATTTTTTTATCGTAATCTGGGGCTAATAAGGAACAAAGGAAAATTCTTGATTTTTTTTATGTTTTTGTGCATTTTTGGTGTTGAGTGCTCCTTTAAGTAGATTTGAACATATGACTGTGCTACCAATGGTTTGGCTTCAATGACTTCAGTGAGATATTTCCAGGACTGTTAACCGTCGTCTCAGTTCATATTAAAACAATAGGATGTTCGTGTTATTTCCTGGCAATACCATGTAGCGCTGTAGCACATTCTACACTATATACTGTAACACGCGTTTGAGTTTAGCATGTTCTGTTTTATGTTTCTAGGATGATTTTACCAATATGTCCTCCAGCTTGAATATGGCTTTGAGTACGACTGTTCTCATAACTACAAAAGGTCCGGTATCCATCAGGTCGCGTGGGGGGGGGGGGGGTTGGGTCTTATCGGACTTAGAGGGCATATATGGCCAAACACCTCTCTCCTACCCCTTATTCTAGAGGTTTATATATCATGCCTTGTATAGCAGTATTCTGGAACACAAAAAAATTGCAATCATTTTGGGCAAAAAAAAATTTTGGGCCCTTTTTTTAAAATGTAGATTGTGAGCCCCAGTATGTCTTTGGAGCATGGGAGGAAATCCACACAAACATGGGGAGACCATACAAACTCCCTGTAGATCTTGTCCTTGGCAGGATTCGACCCCAGTGCCACAAGGCTGCAGTGCTAACCACTGTTGGCCCCTCGATTGGCACTTAATGGTCCACCAAATTTAGTATAATTTCAATTCTGGGACCTTGTGGCATGCCAATACTATTAGAGGACTGGAGCTTCATAACTGGAGATGAGCACGTACTCCTGTTTCAAATAGCACGCACCCATAGGAATGAATGGACGCAGCCAGCATGCAGGAGGTTAAGCAGCAAAGTCAGCGTGCCGGCCGCTTCTATTCATTCCTATGGGTGCGTGCTATTCGAAACGGCTCATCTCTATTCATAACATTTCGGGAGCCTTTCCCACCCCAGTACAAATGGAAGGCGTTTGGCCACTATGTCTGTACCTCAAGTTCTGTTGGTTCTTCTAATAATTGACTTTTTCATTCACTTTTTAACCTTTTCTTGTTTTGTGCTGGTTGACTTTTACGAGATATCCAATGAGCCTACAGGTCACGTTCGCGTCTGTGGATACCTAAAAATTTGGTGTAAAACGAGGCCTTGCCCGATTTATTTCCGCGCATGCGCAGTCCATGGTGTGTTCAATCCTATGTATGCTCAATTTACGCAAAGCCACCACTTTTATGCAAAAAATTGGCTAGGCTTGTTCTTGACATCCATTGGGGTTCTGGTTGCGAGAGATGGGATGGTAGAAGGTAAACGGTTCATGTAAAAATTCTAAGTGCAATGTCAAGGTCTAGACTTTACATACGCCGATGTTTACAGTAATACAATCCATTTCCGTCGTCTTCAGACAACTGTTTACATGAGCCCGATCCTCGCTATGTTTTTGGGATCTGGGTTCATCTGTCTAATCTGTTGAAGTAATTGATATCAATGTTACGAGAGTGTTACAATCTGACCTGTTCAAGAATGTTGTAATTTTTTTGTCGCATTCAATTCCTGCCTTTACTGTATATAGTAGATATTTCGTTGGATGTTTTTGGTGACGTCGGTCTATCAATATGCAATGGACTAAATGTTGAACTTGTATTATACCGTCTGCTTTTGCACAATGATAACAAGCAGTTATAGGATGTCTCGATTGTCAATCAAAAAAACAAGGATGTGTATTTTTGAAAAGTATTCGACTTTATAAATTTGCAAGAAATCTGTTTTTATCGAACCTTGTATTGTAAACTGGAATTTGAAATTGTTTTATATATTGGAAATCGGTGATGGTTAGGCATGGGGTCTGCAAACAAAGATGTGATATCATACGACGTCAACCGGAGTAAACCCATACGTAACCCAAAGTAACGTCAAACCAACACCCGTATCACCCGTGTGAAAAAGTGACTGCCTTGTTTCCAAACCTACTGACCATATGCATGGCATTTTTTTGTCAAAAAATGTCAGAAATAAAGTATTTTTAATGGTGTTTTGGGGGTATTTTTTGTTCATATGCATGAATGTATGTATTGTCAATGGGCCAGCTAGCACACTGACCCATTATATTGTAATGGCCCCATACACGCCCGTACGTTATCATCATGTATGTGGCCGTGAGACAGGGCCGAAATTCAAGATAGGTTTTATTCCTGTCTAGGGTTGAGCGATCGTGTTCGGAAAAGATCAGATTCTGATCGGCGATCGAGAAAATTTCACGATCGCGATCAGAATTCCAAACACGATCTTTTTATGTGGGATTGAGATCGGTGATCTTTTCCCACAATGCTTTGCTAAGCCTTCACACTGAGTATACGCTGTATACTCAGTGTGAAGGCTCTGCTGCAGTTCCATAGAAATGAATGGAAACAGCCGGCACACAGCCTTAACCCCCTGCGTGCCGGCTGCCTCCATTCATTCGAATGGAAGGCTAAACTAAACATCTCTAGTAGCTACTTACCTTCAGAGATGGCTGCTCCAGTGCCCGGTGTTCTCCTTCTTCTTGTCCTCGCTGCCGCTCCACACTGCTCTTCTTGCCTCGCTGCCCCGCCTCCCAGGTTAGTGTTTAAAGCGCTAGGTAGGCGGGGCTTGAGGCTTAGGAGAGTGTGGGCGGGTACAGGGCGGGGAAACGTGACGTCTCCCTCCCAGTACCCGCCCACAGTCTCCTAACCCGCCCACACTCTCCTAACCTGGCAGGGAGGGGGCAGCGAAGGGAGAAGAGCAGCATGGAGCGGCAGCGAGGCAAAGAAGAAGGAAGGCACCGGGAACCGGAGCAGCCATCTCTGGAGGTAAGTGGACACCAGGGGGGACTAAGTAGCCAGAGGATTTTAAAAAGTCCTCTGGCTACTTTAGTGATTCACTACACAGCATGGATTCTAACAATTGTTAGATTCCATGCTGTATAGTGAATAGGATTGCTTTTAAAATCCGATCTCCGATTAATAAAAAAAAATCCCATTGACTTGCATTGGTATCGAAATTGGGATCGAGATCGGGTTCGAATGAAAAATGATCAGAAATCGGATTTTAAAATCGATCCTGAAAAGTCAAGATCGGCTCAACCCTATTCCTGTCCATTTTGCAGTCCAGGTTCACTGAAGTAAATGAATGGGCCCTTGGAGCCATGGGGTGGCACATAGATATCATCCAGGTACCCTCCGGGCCGTTCAACCCCATACACAGCACGTGAATACATTTGTGTACGTGTAGCCGTCTATGGTTTTTTTCAGTCATCTCGAAATGAATAAGAAAAAAATAGCAGATCCGGAAAAAAAACTCCAAAGAGGCAATAAAAAACATCATGAACGTTCAAAAATAAAAATGCCAAGGAAAAAAATTCAATGAATTTAGGGAATTTAACATTTCATTATTGAATAACCTGTAATATCTAGATGCAGCGTTTTTGGGGGGAGAAAAAACATGGAGGTGGAGTTTAACCATCTTTTGTGCTGCAGTAGATAGGGGAGAGGCTCCTGCTGCAGTCAATTGTCTTACAGACAAAAAATAGTGAGAAGGAGGTTGGACATTTGGCTGGCCCTCTGAAAAAACTGGTTGGCCCTTTGAAAAAACATGGAGGTGGGGTTTAACAATCTTTTGGGCTGCAGTAGATAGGGGAGAGGCTCCTGCTGCAGCCAGTTGTCTTACAGACAAAAAATAGGGAGCAGGAGGTTGGACATGGCCGGCCCTCCGGGACACAGAGAGAAGATTTCATTATTTATTTCTCAGTCTTAACTGTAATATGAGACAAAAATAGGATCAAAGGTAAGGAGGGGATTAACGGAGGGTCTGCTTTATTTATTTTTGTGCAATTTTGTGTTTAGTGTTTCTTCAAAGAGGACCTTTCATTATCTCTACCAACTCCAACTCTTTGTATTGATTAATAGGCCCCACTCCACTGATTCTGGCGCAGTTGGAATCAATACAATTTGTTAGCTTCAGCATAATTATTCTCTTTACTGTCAGGTGGGCGGTCCCTGTCTGTCTGATCCCGCCAGACACCGCCCACCTGACAGCAGAGAACATAATTGTGCTGACGTTAACAGTGCTGTAAATGACCTAAAAAGGTTATGATGCCCAAATCTGAAGTTTTACAAAAATG
Source organism: Leptodactylus fuscus (assembly GCF_031893055.1). Classification (NCBI taxonomy): domain Eukaryota; kingdom Metazoa; phylum Chordata; class Amphibia; order Anura; family Leptodactylidae; genus Leptodactylus; species Leptodactylus fuscus. The sequence goes on from NC_134270.1 coordinate 16,084,054, forward strand.
AGCAGATGAGTCAAAAGTTTGGAAGATACGGGTCCAGTCTTGTCTGACGTGCGTACGTGAGAGATTACAGGTTTCTAGTCCAGTTATCTGGGTTATGCAGAAAGATCCAAAAAGAAGGGCAAAATATTAGGATTAGATTGATTTCGTTCAGATTTGCTCTGGATTTTGGTCTTTCTGTTCCATTATAGGAGCTGAAATACAAAAATTGTGACATGAACGGGTCCATTCCATGACTAACACCAAGAGATACAATTCAATCCCAGTGACTAGGGTTGAACCGATCTTGAGATTTCAGGATCGATTTTAAAATCCGATTTCTGATCATTTTCCAGCCGAACCGGATCGTGAAATTTGCTCGGTCACCGATCGGGATCAGATCTTTTCCAGATCCTGATCGCTCAACCCTAGTCAATGCTTCTCTATGGGAAAATTCACTGTTAGTGTTGAGCCGATCTTGAGATTTCAAAATCCGATTTCCGATCATTTTCCAGCCGATCCTGATCGTCAAATTTGCTCGATCACCGATCGGGATCAGATCTTTTCCCGATCCCGATCACTCAACCCTTCCAGTGACCATAATGGGGTTCAGCAGGTATCCATTATGGTACCTGTCATTTTGCCGGATACATACATCTTCTAAATGGTAAGAGAAGACTGGATCAGAGTAAAACCACCAAAAAAATTTTAAAAAATGCTCCAATAACCCCCAAGAGGTGTTTGGGGAAAGTAGGCACTCACTGATCTGCATCTCTTAAGGCAGCTCCAATGCATGGGTGATATGGTTGTTGCAGTTTAGTCTGTTTACTCAAATATGGGGTCCTATAGTGCTTCATGCAGGGTCATTTTCCAATGTGTCATGTCTGAAAATGGGGGTTTGAGAACCTATCACCACCTCCAAGTTCTTAGCATCTGTTAATAGGCTCCGTTCCACTGATTCCAGCACAGTTGGAATTTTCTCTCTCTCACCATTCCTGAGTAACAAGAGCAGTTAGTTTTGGTGCCTGATGTGCTATTTAACTTCTGAAATGTCAGGTGGGCGGTGTCAGACAAGAGGTGGGATTCAGAGCTCCAATAAGAGGCAGCTAGTGTCAGAGCTTAGAATCACACCCCTTGTCTTCTTCTGCCTGACTCCACCCTGCTGACAGTACAGAACCTAAATAGCATATCAGGCACCAAAACTAACAGCATTGATTGCTCATGAATAGTGGGGGGCTAGAGAAAATTGCCAACTATGTCGAGCTGGAGTTTTTGGATGTGGGGAAAGGTCTAGTAATAAAATGATGAGGGAACTGTAGATGACTAGGTAAAAATCACTCAGACTTAAAGGGGTCGTCCAGTAATTATAAGTTATTTCCTATCCGTTGTATAAGGTACAACTGCTAATTGGTGGCGGTCCGACTTCTGAGACTACTACCAATCCCATGTCTCCCCTCAATATGGAATGGTGGGTCTCGCATACTTGCTGCCGCACCATTCTACGAGAACGCCATAGAGAAGCCAAGTACAGCACGTGGCCAGTTCCATGGAACAGAATGGGGCGGCAGTGTGCATGTGTGACTTCTCCTCCATTCATAAGGAGTCCTCATTATTGGTGTGGGTCCCAAGGGTTTGACCTGGTAGACAGGTGCCAACTTGGAACTTCCAGACTATCCCTTTAAGAACTTGTTTTTGTAATTTTTGGCCACCACTATTCGATTTGATAAATGGACTATTATGACCGGACGGAACAGGATAAATGAATAACAAATCAGACTTGAGACCAAAGGCAAGTGAACAATTTAGGTTTCAAGGACTGATACGGTATTTTCCCCTTGGCAGGGTTTGGCACCTCTTTTGCCAACTCTGTCGCAGTGAAAGTTATTTTTATGTTATTTCTTACCCCGTAGACTATTTTCATGACATGTTTGTAAATGGCCATTCAGCCGTGTGAGATCGGGACCGCCGGACACATTATTAATATGGAGCGCTGCCCAAATTGGACTTTGACTATCAAATTTCGTAGCTATGAACATAGTACGGACTCTCAATACTGATCTTCCCTTCAAGACCAATGTAGGAGTCTGGTTTATCATCCCTGATATACAGTGATCCAGGACTATGATACTGAGTACTGCGACCTATTCATACAGCGCCATACATTGTATAGTGGTTATGCATGGTATTGCAGCTCAGTCCCATTCATTTAAGCTGGAGCCTGGCCATGGACATGATGCTACGGTCTAAGAAGAGGATGCAGAACTCAATCTCATATCTGTATTAGGCCAGGGCTACACGTAAAACCAGCATTTTACAGTCCCTGCAAAGTGGATGGGATGTAAGCGAACCCCATCCAAACATTTTGGAAACGTATGAGCAGTGGGCGGCCACTGATTTCCAAAACCGTTGCGGTGGGCTGGGCATGACAAAGAACCATAGGGTATTCAGTAGGGTTCAGCCGATCTTGAGATTTCAGGATCAGTTTTAAAATCCAATTTCCGATCATTTTCCAGCCAATCCCGATCATGAAATTTGCTTGATCGCCGTTTGGAATACGATCTTTTCTGATCCCGATCGCTCAACCCTAGTCAATGCTTCTCTATGGGAAAAGTCACTTTTAGGGTTGAGCCGATCTTGAGATAACCTCCGACCTCGATCCCACTGGAAAAGATCGGGATCGGAATTCCCATCGCGATTGTGAAATTTTCTCAATCGCCGATCGGAATCCGATCTTTTTCAATCCCGATCGCTCAACCCTAGTCTTCAGGTCTACATAAATAAAGACGTGCTCTAGGTTCACAATAGCGTTCAGCTTTCCGTTCTTTGGCTTCGCTTGGGGAACAGAAACCCCAGACTATAATGGGGTCTACCTGGTTCTTGTCCGAAAAATGTGGATTTTTCATGCAGGTTCCGGGACAGAAACCGTAGGGTCTTCAAGTCTACGTAAATAAAGACTTGCACTAGGTTTACTCTACCGCTCAGTTTTCTGTTCTACAGGTTCGCTTGGGGACCCAAAAAACGGAAAATAACTCACTTAAATGGTGGAAACCCATGGAAACCCACAGACCCCATACAATAATGGGGACTGCCTGGTTACCGCCTAGTGTCTGTTCGGAAAATGTGGATATTTCATGCAGGTTCAGGAACGGAAACCGTAGGGTCTTCAAGTCTACGTCACTAAAGACTTGCACTAGGTTCACACTACCGTTCGGCTTTCTGTTCTACAGGTCACCTGGGGACCCGAAAAACGTAAACATAATTCACTTAAATAATGGAAACCCACAAACCCCATATTATAATGGGGTCTGCCTGGTTCCTGTCCAAAAGATTTGGATTTTTCATGTAGGTTTAGTGATGGAAACCCCAAACGGTGTGAATCCAACCTTAGCTGGCGAAACACACTCAACACTTCTCTCTCTATCGTTGCCTTACAAAGTGAATTTAGTCGGAGACCCTCTTAAAATATTCTAACGTCCACATCGGAGATCCTTACAGTTACATAGTAACATGTATTTTATGCAAATAGGTCAGAAATGACAAAGATAAATCCATCAAAAGCCAAATATTGACATTTCCTCCCGTTTGGCGCCAAACCAAATCCTTTGACAGCGATGGATATGCAAGTTCCTTATATTTTTTTAGTTTTTTTTTTTTTTTTATGTAAACCCTTTTAGATCTAAATAAATCATATCTGATGGTTTGCTGAGATATATTTAGAGCGGTTTCCAGGTGGGAACAGTATTTCAATGGAAGATTTATTTTTGTGAAAGACGGAGCTTCTACTTGAATTATCGACTGTTTAACTGGAAGAACAATGCATCTCCTGAGCAAATATTCGACGTGCATGTCTACATGTACCGGGTGCTGTTCTCGCATGTTTCATGCATTTTTGCTGTGAGTTGTTTTACACTGGCTGCCACTTCTCTTGTTTATTCTCTTTTTCGTGTCCGTAGCGTAATTTTTACAATTGCGAGTGACGATGTTGTGCTAATAGAGAGCGACCCCGCCTTTATCTCTCACACACTACGTTCATTTCCGCCTACGCTGTGCACATTTTTTTTTAGTAAGACTTCCTCACCACCCTAGAAGATCGATGATGTATTAGCACGTTTGTAATTTCCGTTATCCTACGAGAGTTTTTTTGTATTATTTTTTGCTTTTGTCTATTTCCAAATGTAATGTTTTGGGTTTTTTCCAATGCAAATTGTCAACTTTTTATGCAGACTTGATGCGTTATTTTCTAAAGTCTATATTTAAATAAAAGGCTTTCCAATGCGTCGAGAGTGGTATGGCTCTATTATTTCCAATGTGGCAAATTCAAGATGGACCGGGATGACTTTCTTGAACAGTGAAACCTCTTCGAGGTAGTCAAAACCCAAAACGGCATAAACAAATTGTCTTCTAAGAGGGGTGGTCTTCTCAAAGAAGATTGCTGGAATGCATAAGATGTAAGGGGATGTCGTCACTCCATAGGAAGAGACCACCATATAAGTGTGTGGAGTCTTATTAAGCCATGAGCGCTCCACTGCAAAGGAACATGGGAAGAATCTGCAAATCTGACTTCCATGATGTAATTAGGAAGCCAGTGCCTCAAGTATGCACACCAATAGAGGGCGCTGACTGAGAATGTGCAAGTCTGCCTTCCATGATGTAATTAGGAAGACAGAGTCTCAGTCAAGCAAGCCTATAGAGGGCGCTCCCTTTAACATCATGCCGACCTTCTCAGAGCACTTTGTTTGCAATGATGTTGGGATTATTCCAGATACAGTCTTCTCAGCCAAGGACAGCTGTTTCAATGTACTTGCATCTCATCAGCTTGGCGCAGAGAGGACTGATCTGGCAGAGGTGAGTGGCTTAGACAGGGTTAAGGGGATATCGTCACTCCATAGGGAGAGACCACCATATAGGTGTGTGGAGTCTTATTAAGCCATGAGCGCTCCACTGCAAAGGAACATGGGAAGAATATGCAAATCTGACTTCCATGATGTAATTAGGATGCCAGTGCCTCAAGTATGCAGACTCCACACACCTATATGGTGGTCTCTCCCTATGGAGTGACGATATCCCCTTAACCCTGTCTAAGCCTCTCCCCTCTGCCAGATCAGTCCTCTCTATGCCAAGCTGATGAGATGCAAGTACATCGAAACAGCTGTCCTTGGCTGAGAAGACTGTATCTGGTATAATCCCAACATCATTGGAAACAAAGGCCTCTGAGAAGGTCGGCATGATGGTAAAGGGAGCACCCTCTATTGGTTTGCTTGACTGAGACTCTGTCTTCCTAATTACATCATGGAAGACAGACTTGCACATTCTCAGTCAGCGCCCTCTATTGGTGTGCATACTTGAGGCACTGGCATCCTAATTAGATCATGGAAGTCAGATTTGCATATTCTTCCCATGCATAAGATGTAGTGCACCTGAAAATGGAGTTGACAGGTTGATTGTTGGATTTGGGGTCGGGAAGGAATTTTTTTTCCACTTACATTGGGCAATATTCTCATGAGGTTTTTTGTCTTCCTCTAGTGCAACCTTCAGCCCTCCAGTTGTTGTAAAATCACAACTCCCACCATGTATACGTGCTGTAATGTTCTTGGAATGCCCATGGAAGTGAATGGTGCACGTTGGGAGTTGCAGCGTTACAGTCACTGGAGAGTCAAAAGGTTGATGACTCTACATCAATATTGTAGGGTTATAGGTGGGAGCTGACGGACCTGTGTCTTCTTCCAACCTCACCTTCTATGGTACACTTAGGCTAAGGTCCCACATAGTGCTGTTGGAAAAGTCACGATACGCTGCCTTCCATTATACCCAAAGGGAAATCGCTGGTGTTTCCGTAGGTATAATTGACATGCTACTATTTCCAAAACTACAACAGTTTTCGGTCTCCGCATGTCTATTTTTCCGCAATGTGTGGATAGGATTCGCTAGGGACTGTAACATGCAGCTGTTTTTGCCACAGTGTTTCTGCTGCAGCCAAATCGCGGCATTTGCGCCACGTAGGGCCCCAGCCTGTCTCACGTTTACTCAAGTGATTTTATTTTCTCAAAAAATGTACACCTATAATGCTTCTAGGAGAGAATAAATCCATAACATAATGCCATATGGACCTCGATACTGCACATGAAGTGCCTAGAGCCCTGCAGTACATGGCCGCCGAGAGTCCAAGTACCTGCTATGGGTATGTTTAGAGTAACAAGGGAACATAAAAAAAATTGATTTGACCACCTTTTAGGAGTATTAATATACTGAACATATTGCCCAAGTATGATGTGAGCAGAGAAATCTTAACATAAAGCTGACCATACACTTTATCTTGGCCAAGGGTACATGTGTTCTCAATGCAGAAGGTGGACTACTGTAAGCAGACAGCTCTAGTGGTGACTAAAGCGTCACGAAAACAGAAGATTGGGCATGTCAAAATTCATCATAACAGTATCTTTTGGTTTCAAGTTGTGACTCTGTTATACACATAGGTAGCCGGCCTGTGCAACCCCAAACTTGGCAGTTTTCAACAGTTTTACTGGTATGTCAATGGGCATCACTTTTGCAGAGCAATGTGATCTATCGGGATTCTTGATACTGAGACCCTCACCAATTGCTAAATCAAAGTGGTAGAAGCATCTGCCGGGGCACTGAACCCACACATTTCTGTTCAGCTCTACTCAGCTTTCTCCAAGACCATAGACATCACTACGAGGATGCCGATGAGACTTAAAGGGTCGTGATTAGAGATGAGCGAACACTAAAATGTCCGAGGTTCGAAATCCGATTCGAACAGCCACAGACTGTTCGGCTACTCGAACGGATTTCAAACCCCATTATAGTCTATGGGGGGAAATGTTTCAGGGGTACGCAAAATTCGATAAAATTATACTTACTAAGTCCACGAGTGACGGTCGGGCTGGATTCCCCTTGAAGTCTTCTCCCGGCGCAGCGTCCCCGCGGCGTCTTCCGGATGGAATTCACTCTGCCTAGGCATCGGGGCCGGATCCCTAGACAGACTGAATTCCAGCTGGAAGACGCCGCGGGGACGCTGCGCCGGGAGAAGACTTCTAAAGGTAAGAGAAGAACCAGCGTTGATTGGCAGAATGTATAGCATTCGGCCAATCAATGCTGGTTCTGCATCGAACCTTAAACTTCGAACAGCTAGTAGTGTTCGATCGAGTACGAGTATTTCAAATACCGTAGTATTCGATCGAACACCTACTCGATCGAGTACTACTCGCTCATCTCTAGTCGTGATGCCCATCTGTACACTTCTTACCCCCCAATTTCAGCGATTCTTGGGAATTTTACTTCTCGGAATCCTACTGATCAAAAAATTTTGGCAAGTCACTATGACATGCCAGGAGGTTGTGAAAGTGGTAGGCACTGAGCATGTAAAATGTAGCAAACAACAGGTCGGTGCGAATGTTTCACACGACTCATTGTAAATATTTATTTGCACGGTTTGATATCAGGCTGTAGGGCCGGAGGCGAGAAACACTAATAGATTAAGGGAAACCTTTCATGGGTATTCAAAAATACCCTGCCCAAGACGGCATTGCTTGTACAAAAAAGTTGCATCTATCTTTAGGCCAACTTTGTTTTTCTACTCCATTAAAACGCCTTACCATTTGCAAAATATTTCTCACCCCTATAGAAGAACGTGACCATTCCTGGTGTTGGCCGGTGTTAATGGCTTCTCTGCATTCAGATCTGTTTTTGAATGGTTAAATTAGGTCATTAAAGGGTCTTGAGATGACTTCATGTACAGAACAAATATTAAACAATCCGCACAAGTTCTGCTCTGCCAATGACAAACACAACCTTTGTACCATATCCGGTCAAAAAAAAACTAGAAAAAGCGCACTTCAAAGGCAAAGGTAAAATAGCTTCTGAGGGAACGACACCACCAACTTTTAGTTTTAGAACATCTCAAAAGAAAACTTCTTAAAGGGGAAAAAAAAACCTTCTCAAAAGATTTACTAACATGGAGACAAAACCTGGTAAATGGTCCATGAAGACGATGACTTATATCTTAATACAAACTCAATCTTGTGGCTTTCGGTACATAAAAGTGCGTTAAAGTGAGCCCCCATCTTTAGAGTTGGGAATCTATGGGGGGATGACATTTTAGAACACATGGTAAAGGAAGGTCAGATGTTTCGAACAGGAAAGTTAAAAGGGTTTTTTGGTCGATTTGAGAAGTCCAAGGGGCCCGGGTTAAAAAAAAAAAAGGGGGGGAAAAGAAGCAACTGGCACCTCTATTGCACCATTCCAACATTGGGTCTTCCATTCCGTTCCGGCACCACTTGGATGGGGAATGAGTTGGCTCAGGTGATGCTTCACATTACTAATACATAACTGGTACCCAAAATGTGACTGCTAAGATTGGCCACAGCGATCTTGAGAGAAACTTCACATCTGGTCCAGGATGGAATGGAGGACCCAATGCCAAAAAGGAAGACCAAGGTTAGGTGATTATTACTTCTTTTTTAAAATATTAACCTAACCCTGAACCCCTTGATCCCCATGTTTTCCAGTGTGCCTGGTGGACTTCTTTAATCATGCAGTGGAGTAATATTTGGTGAAACCAAGTTCAGTATGTCTTTATAGAATGGGAGGTAATCCATACAAACACGGGGAGAACATACAAACTCCTTACAGAGATTGTTCCTGGTGGGTTCGAACCCAGGACTCCAGCACTGCAAGGCTGCAATACTAACCACTGAGCCACCGTGTTACCCCCAGGAGTGATCTTCACCCATTCTCCTTGACCAATGATACATTTGGACTGGATTTTTTTTTTTAGCGTCGAGATTCCATTGAATCGAGCACTGAACTTCACCAATAAAGAATATTCACCTGTTTCTCTACTACCCATTGGTTATGTGTTGTAGAAACTTAGTTATCCTCCTGATAAGTGAATATTCTCACATGCTTTAGTTTATTTGCGTTCCTCTTTCCCTGTCGTGCCTGTATTTTTCCGGTACCTGCCCCATCCCCAATGGCAACATTCCCAATCCCTAATGGAGAAAAGCAACCCCACAACATGATGCCACCTCTTTTCGGTAAGGCTGACTGGGGATTCATCTCAGACAAACTAGAATGGCAGATGTGACACGCTTTAAGGTAAATTATTGCAAGTAGGGTCTCTCCCTACTCCAGAGTATAATACGTCGAGGCCCAGGGGAGGTGACAAAAAATTAAAAACATTCATACTCAACCACCCTCACCTCTTTGGGCCCTCCTCGTGAGGTCATGCGTTGAGGCTTGTGGTTGACCATGGGGTCACATGGGCATACCAAGCGTCATGACATCATCGAGGAGACCGAGGTAGAGTTTCGGACGCTCCAAGAAGGTCCAAAAGAGGTAACAGAATTTTTTTTTTTTTTTATCTTCTACTCCTTCCCTGGCCCTCTTCCTGAAAAGACCCCAAAGTATAATAATTTCATTTCCAGTTTTATCCAAACTTGCTCAACCCAAAACGAATCAGGGTCCTGAGACGCCCAAGCCCGAAACTGAACAAATCTTGGGGGGTTTCCCCATCTCTATTGTTATCCCTTCTGGAAATATTTGGATAAATTGGGTGCTCCCCGACACACGCTTACATTGTCCGATCGGTGCCGCCAGTGTCAGACTCTTTAAGGATACAAGTTCTTTATTAAGCCAGTGGTCAGCTTATTCCTAAATATCTAGAAGCTCTAGCACAAGAACGGCACAATATAGACGTCTAAGAATAAATGCTCCAGAATTGTATGGAGAGTATAACAGACATGTCGGGAGAGGCGACCAATCCTCTTTAGATGGCGGGTCCTACAGTACGGTATATCCATCTATGTCATAGCATAAACATAAGCAGAAATATAGACAAATCTAAAACTTCCATAACAGTTCTTCCTATACTAAGAGAGTTTGTAAAATCCTATTGAAGTGCAATGTCAACCCCGTCCCTTCATTACCCCCCCACAGGCGCTCTGTTATCTGACAAACACTCATGCTGTGATATCCTATTGATAGGGTCTTTCTAGGTTACGTATTTTGTGCTAGTTCAAAGGTAGGAGATTTGTTAAAACAAAGAAGAATTTCCTGCCTCAGATATGCTCGGATAAGTAGATGTTATCGAAATGGCCCGAAAATAACTTGTGTCTCCCTGAGTACATACATGAGGTGTGTTCTGCAGAGTGCTGGTCTACTGCTCTGCTCTATCAATGGCGTTATTAAGCTGCCGATGGCTGTTCCTCTCGCCCTCCCCATACACACACACTTAAGTTGAGTATACTATGTAGTCAACATGAAATGGGTTCTGCTGAATCTAATGTGTAGCGCCAACTTTAAGGGGTTTAGCCATGAATATAACCAGAATCAGATATGTAGACAATTAAAACATAGACATTTCTGGAAGTAAATTTTACAGTACCATTCTACGGTTTAGGACATGTCAGAAACCCAGCCATGGAAAGGTTAACAGGATGGACACTAGAAGAAGATAACCCAACAGCAATAAGGACATCATGGCTGGTTATCAGGAGGACACTACATGTATGAGAAGATAACCCGACCACAATAAGGACCTCATAGCTGGTTATCAGGAGGACACTACATGTATGAGAAGATAACCTGACCACAATAAGGACATCATGGCTGGTTATCAGGAGGACACTACACGTAGGAGAAGATAACCTGACCACAATAAGGACATCATGGCTGGTTATCAGGAGGACACTACATGTAGGAGAAGATAACCTGACCACAATAAGGACATCATGGCTGGTTATCAGGAGGACACTACATGTAGGAGAAGATAACCTGACCACAATAAGGACATCATGGCTGGTTATCAGGAGGACACTACATGTAGGAGAAGATAACCCGACCACAATAAGGACATCATGGCTGGTTATCAGGAGAACACTATATGTATGAGAAGATAACCTGACCACAATAAGGACATCATGGCTGGTTATCAGGAGGACACTACATGTATGAGAAGATAAGCCGACCACAATAAGGACATCATGGCTGGTTATCAGGAGAACACTATATGTATGAGAAGATAACCTGACCACAATAAGGACATCATGGCTGGTTATCAGGAGGACACTACATGTATGAGAAGATAACCCGACCACAATAAGGACATCATGGCTGATTATCAGGAGGACACTACATGTATGAGAAGACAAACTAGAAGATCCCAATATTTCACCCCAGCCCTGCAGATAGATGTGTTCCCCTTGAATCGCCGCCTCCGTTCCTGAGCTATCGCTGATTTGTCAATATGCAAATGAGCACTTTGGAGCAATGAGGACATTGCTGTTCCTGCAAAGAGTTAAGAAACAACTCAATAATTGTTTTAAGAGATCCTGTGAAGGATCAGAATGACAGAAAACTTTAGTGTTGATGCGAACACAGCTTTATAGGCAAATAAAAGCTAGAAAAGATTTATAAATCTAATCCTTGTACAATATAATTCACTTCCTTGGGATCTTGATGTGGTTTCTTAGCATTTCCCGCTATGTACAGACTATATCAGAGCTCATGTTACGGCGGTGCAGGCTGAGAGTCGTGTCCTTCAGTGCCTGAGTACAAAGGAAGTCTGCCCACGGAAAGTTACACCTTTATCTCAAATATACGGTATGTCAGTGTGATAAGGCTCGCAGAGCGCAGACACATATATAGCGCCTTTCCCTTGTATGTCGGCCAGTTCTCAGGAAACATTGAAAATGATATGAAGAATAACAAAGACGATATTAAAAATCTACAGATCGACTCAAATCTACCACGTAGACAAAGAGGGGGCGGGATATACAGTATGATCTATAGATATAATATATATAGGACGCATTGTTATATTAAAGTTGTTCGAACACATAGCCAAATTCAGCCGACAACGATCTCCAATTCCCCCATACACGTACAAGCTTGACTAAAGGCCCTATTACTGTAGATGTGAAGAACAGGAACGAAGGTATGTCTAATAGTTCACCAAACTCGTTCATTGGGCAATGGACTGGCAAGACTAGAGATGGTCAAACCATTTGTACCAAACGAGGTTTGTTAAGAATTTCGGGTTCAGCCAAATCCAAAACTTTTTTGGAATCATCCCCTATAACCTTGGGTCTTTTCATAAGTGGACACCTGGGAGAGGTGCGGACAGAGTAAAAAATCAGATACTCACCTCTCCTGGGTGTCCGATCTGCTTTCCTGGCATCTGGCCTTGATGTGTGGGCTCTTGTCTCTTCCCAACATAATAAGACCCTGGGTCACTCCTGAGGCCTAAGATTGTCCCTCAGGGGTTAACCGGGGTGTGCCAATGTTGTGAATTTGTAAGATTTTCATAGTTTTTTTCCACCAGTAGGGTTGAGACCATCTTGAAATTTCAGGATCGTTTTTAAAATCCGATTTTTGCTCATTTTCTAGCCGATTTGTGAAATTTGCTTGATTGCCGATCGGCATCCGATCTTTCCCGATCACTCAACCCTATTAATGATATATACATGAATAGGGTTGAGCCGATCATGAGATAACCAAAGATCTTGATCACACCAGAAAAGATTGGGATCAGAATTCCGATTGCGATCATGAAATTTGCTCGATCGCTGATTGGAATCCGATCTTTTCCGATCCCGATCGCTCAACCCTATCCACCAGCTGATACACTTTTCAGCACACAAATTGCTTTGACCATGTCACGTATCTTGGCCGTTTAGGATGGGACACTACATAGATAACATATAGCTCACATTTTTAAAAGTGCCCTAAACATCTGCCAATTGAGATAATTTTTGTCTATGTTTCTAAAATGGGTCAAAGTATATGATTTTTAGATCTTAAGGAATTTAAGACATGCATGGTCAAACTTCCATAAAACAAGAATTGCCATCGAGGCAGACGTGGCCATAGACATTGGTGTACAGGTAATCAAAATGGGAAAATTTATCCTAAATTATAATTTGTTGGGAAATTTAACAATGATGGATTGTCTTATGTGACCAATGATAGACCATCATCATCTTAAAAGAAGAGAAAGAAGTTGAATGTTTTTTTTGCCCAGTAGACTTCAAAACAAAAACATCCTCAAAAATTTCCAAGAAGGATTGTTTATTCTGTCCTGGTACCCATGAACACCTATGGCGAGTTTGGACATCTGCAATGGCCAATATGGACTACAATGTCTACATCAGACGACTGAATATTTTTGATAGCTTTTGAAGAGTTGTCCAGCCGTCAACCTAACTCTATCTAATGTGTTTTGGAACCCTTTGGGAGACAGTAGTTGTCAATCAATGATAAGGTCAAAGAAAGGAACACCAACCATGTTCAAACGGTGCAACGTTGTCTTACAATGGTTCAATGATGTCTACTTGTGCATAGAAAGTCATTTGACAAATATACATTAATCAACACCAATGGATAGTCTAAGAATACGGTGCAAAAAGTTCCACCAAGTAGAACTAGTTGTATAATTGCTTTTCTTGTATTCCTTCTCCTAGAGATGCCAAAAGTAAGCAGTTCCCCACTGTACAGAGAAGTTTACAGCAGGGCTTAGCACATGCTAATTCTTCATGGGACAAATATTGATTACTTGCAATTTTATTGAATTGGTTCTTAGTTGACTTTCTTAAGTCAATGTGTCAGAAGCTTAGAGAAGGGATCACAGGGTTCGACCTGATACTAGGCTTGCATTTCCATCAGTATAAGCCCAAGTTACCACTTATCTGACTTTTTTTTAATAAAAGTCCAAGATTTTTTGAGAAATTGACAAAATGTTGATATTCTTCAAATGTTTCTATGTGGCTAAGAACCTTCAGTATGACCTGGACTGCCAATATGTATTTCAGGGATCTTAAATTGTTGGAGTTTTTCCAAGGAATTGTTGAGAGAGGCAACCAATTATTTTGACAAAGGAAGCCAAGGCCAGGTGGAAATTTAGTATTATATGACAGCTATGCAAATTGGGTCAACCAGAACATTATTATAGAAGGGTCTTGATTTTAAAAAGGCCCAATATGGGCTAAAAATATAAAAAAGTCATAGTCACATCACCAAGCTCCAGCCATCCCCATTGTGTTGCTGCTCAACTCCCCGTCTGGTCTTTGGTTGTTGGTCCCACTCCCCACATAGAAAATTCCGTCCATTGGCAACAGATCAAGACAACAAATTGTTACGACTAAGACTGTTAGAGGAAACCTCAGTGGTTATCACTGTTACCTTCTGGTCTTTGGTTCTTGGTCCCACACCCCACATAGAAAATGCCATCCATTGGCAACTGATCAAGACAACAAATAGTTAAGACTAAGATTGTTAGAAGAAACCTCAGTGGTAAGTATTGTTACCTTGCAGCTCTGGAGTCTAGGTACAAATACAGCTAAGGACAACATCTACGATGAGGTTGTATGCCCTCTACATGATTGAGTGGATTTTCGCTGGGTACCTCCATATGGTAAAGGTGAGTTTTTTGAGATTTGTTTGCATGGTGCGGTGCTGCATGGTTCCTGCCATTGCTGTGGGACAGTGCCTTTGGGGTGATATGGCCCAGAGCCTGGGGGCTTAGCCCGGTGGCAGGGGTGTTGGTGGGCAGGTGGGTCGCTCTCCCTGTGGACGCTGAGTTGCAGTGGTGCCACACCCAATAGACCCACTATACAAAGGTGGTCGTGAAGTGTGTAGTGGGCTTAAACATCTTGATCAATATGTATATTAAGAACCTCATGTCGAGTTTTGTAGATTTTGCTGAGAAGCATAGACCAATGTTAAAGATTGGGATGTGGAATTTTTTTCCAATTTCCTTCGACACTCCGAAGACCTACTGATAGGGAATGTAGATTCTGAGCCCTACTTGGGACAGTCCCTGGCTAGTCTATAACGTGCTGCGGAATATGATGGCGCTATATAAGTAAGCAACATGATAAAAAATAAAATCTATAAAACTGCAAATTATATGTGAAAAAATGTTTATTATTTGCACACTTTAATATGGATATGCTCATGGGAACCCCTTTATGTTCCGATTCCAAGTTCATTGTCCTGAATGTTAAAAGAAAATCTTCATTTGTTTCCCTGAGCTGGAAAAATCTCACATTATGTTGTTTGAGTCTTCTAAAAAATGGATCTCGATGGAATGGGCGAGAGCCGAAGCCAAAAAGAACAGGAAACCACTTAAAATGCAATTGAGCCGCGGACAAACACCCAACACACAATGTAAGACCTCTCGTGTATCCACAGGGCCAAGAATTCTGCAAATAGTCCAAACAGCTCCTTATCAGACACATGTCTTGGAGGACTCTACTTGATGTCTACAGTTCAGAGCTCTTATTGGTGCTGGCCATTGAGATCCAATTAAGAAAACCAATATGGTTTGTTGCCAAGTTTATGCTCTTCGATCATGTCATCCATTAAAATATATAGGAAAGAAGATTTGGAAAATATGAATGAATTATGATGTCCTTGCTTACTAGCGCCATTAAGGTCACATCAAGGGGTGCTATATTTTTATATAAAGAAAAATTAACATGTGAAAGTTAGAGTGAGATTTTCTAAGGAATTGCCAATTGTAGGAATTCCTAAGGTATTGCCAGAAGTTCCAGAATTCTGGCACAAAAAACTGGAGTACAGGACATGCCCTATACCAGGGGTGCTCACACTTTTTCAGCATGTGAGCTACTTTATAATCTGATCAAGGGATAAGATCTACTACCCACTTCTTGTGGGCGGGGCCTGTGAGCAGGGCTGGGGTGGGGCCTGTGGACGGGGCCAGAGTGGGGCGGGGTGTGAGAGCAGGAGACAGCTCTCCGGTGTCTGCTTGTTCACAGCGCAGGCTGAGAATCATCTCTGGACACTGGCCGGCCAGGGCCTTGCACTCGTTTGCAGTCATGGATGCGGCAGCCCCGCCTGCCAGTGTCAGTGATGACTCTCAGCCTGCGCTGTGAACAAGCAGCACCCCGGCTCCGTTCATCCCTAAGAGCGGGGAGCACGTCATCCCCCGGAGCTGCTTCTGCCCAGCCTGCAAGTGTCCGGAGTGCTTGTTCACAGCGCAGGCTGAGAGTCATCTCCGGACACTTGTAGGCGGGGCCGCCGCAGCCCTGACTGCGAACGGGTGCAAGGCTCCAGCCTGCCAGTATCCAGAGATGATTCTCAGCCTGGCTGCATCCCGCAATCGACCCATATGTCCTTCGAACTCGACCGGTAGATCGCGATCGACATATTGGACACCCCTGCCCTATACCATGTATACAACAAGGGGCGTGGTTTTTGGAGAAAGGGGCAGTGGCTTACTAGAAAAGGGGTGTGACTTAAAATACAACAATGTAACCCAAAGTTGACCATAAAGTCCCGAATGTATCAACCAGGGTGTAACAGATTTAGCACATCTGCCTGGTCTACATCTACACTGCCATTGTATTAGCATATAGAATTTATAGAATTATGTGTTAGAATTAGCAAATCTGCCCCCTATATCTATGATATAGTATAGTATGTGTGAGGAGGTGACAGGCAGAGTGCAGGAGTCCTGCTATACCATGACCTATGTGTGGTCCAGGTCAGATCTTGAGTAGGCCTTACTCCAGGTGTGGGTCCTAGGATCATTACTGGCCCATAAAAGGCTTAAGATCCTGCACTTCAGGGCAGATCCCAGGAGTGAGAGGAGGTGTCTGTGACTATCTTGCTGCTCTGGGTCCGGTGAGACTGTATTGTGCTTGTTGGTAGTAAGCTACACGTATAGTTAGTTTATTAATAATGTTTAGTTAGTGCTCGGACGAGCAGGATTTTGTTTTGCATCATTTTTCCCTGAAGTTAAGGCTGTATTTTATTTTGCTCATTTTGTGTCTGAAGTCAAGGTTTATTTATATTCCTGTTTTTTTTCTAAATTAAGCAGTTTGCTGCACATTTCATGTCCCTATCTTGTATAAGTCAGTTCTGAAAGTTACTCTGGATCTTTACATTGTGGTGCCGTGTTTGCTTATTCCTCCATGCCCACACAGTGCAGAACTCAAATACACTTGTTACTGTATGTAAATACAAACAGGCTTCAAAAAATTTGACACTTTTATCTTTTCATTGGGCGGGAAGAGTAGTCTCCGAGTGTCATGTGACTAGTCGGCATCGCAAAGGAAGGCGTCTATGTACAAAAGACGTGATTTGTTTTCAAAATTCTTAATAAATAGAGTTTAAAGAAAAGATGCAAAAACAGTTTGAAGACCCCTCGTATTTTTGGCATTGTTTACACCATTTTTTGTTGAATTTAGTATTTTCCATTCATTTCTACAATATAAGGCATAGTTAGCCAATCGAGGACGTGCTCCATATTATGCCTCCTTTTATAATTTGCAACTTTTTGAAATTTTTTACAAAATCAAGAAACATCTTTAGGCGTGAAAGATGGATGTTGGCTTAGCCAACCCATAGCGTTCAGTTTTACGTATCAGACTTTCGCCTGTGGTGTTCCATCAGAGACCTTTCTGATCAATGATATTTAAAGGGATCCTATCATTAAAACTCATTTTTTTTCCCTAACACGTAGGAATAGCCTTAAGAAAAGCTATTCTTCTCCTACCTTTAGATGTCTTCTCCACGCCACCGTTCAGTATAAATTCCGGTTTCTGTTGGTATGCAAATGAGTTCTCTCGCAGCACTGGGGGCGGGCCCTAGCACTCAAGCAACACTGGGGGCGTCCCCAATGCTGCGAGAGAACTCTCCAGCGCCGCCTCCATCTTCTTCAGGAATGGCCTTTCTTTGCATCTTCTTCTGGTGCTGGCTTCAAACTTCTAAGCCTTGGGCAGCCAACTGCGCATGCCTGCTGGCCACAAGAACACGGCTGCTTACAATACTGTATAAGCGGCCATTTTCTTGTGGCCAGTGGGTACTTGCAGACAGCTTTGCCCTAGGCTTGAGGCCTAGAAGTTTGAAGCTAGCGTCGGAAGAGAAGCCGTTCATGAAGAAGATGGAGGCGGCACTGGAGAGTTCTCTCGCAGCATTGGGGACGCCCCTAGTGCTGCTTGAGTGCTGGGGACCGCCCCCATTTCTCTAAGAGAACTCATTTGCATACCGACAAAATCCGGTATTTACACCGAACGGCGCACCAGAGAAGACATCTAAAGGTAAGAGAAGAATAGCCTTTCTTAAGGCTATTCCTACGTGTTAGGGACAAAAAATGGAGTTTTAATGATAGGATCCCTTTAACCTCTCTGATGTTATGTTCAATTATAGCCGTGGTCACTCCCTCCAGTGTCTGCACCCCCTTTCCATCACAATGAGGTTGGTATGGCAGCCATAAGATTCCTAAAGGATCCCATGTCTACCATTAAACCCTGAGTCAAGCCATAGACATAAAGCAATCTATTGTATCAGTAATTTCATCATATATCGTTCAAACTGCTAGAATTGACTAAAAATAATTTGGAAAAAAATATATAAAAATATTTTTAAAAAGAAATTCAAAATACAAGATACAAGATACAATAATATAAGACAGATATTTTATACTTCTTGCATGTGATAAATATTCTACTCAGGATTTTTTTTCCCCACTTTGAATGACTTTAGCATTGCCGTCTGCGTGCAGGAAAATGAGAAAAATACTTGTCAACCAAAAAAGTAGCCTGAGGTGACCTGAGAGAGAATTTACTCAGTGTCTATTCAGCTCCAGAAGAAAACATTCTTGCTAGATGAGAATTCCTGATGCTTTGACACTCGGGTTTATTTCTGATAACATTGGGAATGATAATATTCTTATCACTGGATTGAGATTCTATAAATGAGTTTGTACACTCGTAATCTCTGCAGATCATAGTTGTAAATTTTATACTGACCCAAGAAGTTACACAACAGTGTCATATGGGAACGTTGAGAATAGGCAAATAGCCCACTGCTGGAAACCTCTGGAGGTGGCACAATAAGGACATCATGGCTGGTTATCAGGAGGACACTACATATATGAGAAGATAACCTGACCACAATAAGGAAATCATAGCTGGTTATCATGAGAAGTTATCATGAGAAGATAATCTGACCACAATAAGGATATCATGGCTGGTTATCAGGAGGACACTATATGTATGAGAAGATAACCCGAACACAATAAGGACATCATGGCTGGTTATCAGGAGGACACTACATGTATGAGAAGATAACCCGAACACAATAAGGACATCATGGCTGGTTATCAGGAGGACATTACATGTATGAGAAGATAACCTGACCACAATAAGGACATCATGGCTGGTTATCAGGAGGACACTACATGTATGAGAAGATAACCCGAACACAATAAGGACATCATGGCTGGTTATCAGGAGGACATTACATGTATGAGAAGATAACCTGACCACAATAAGGACATCATGGCTGGTTATCAGGAGGGGACACTACATGTATGAGAAGATAACTCGACCACAATAAGGACATCATGGCTGGTTATCAGGAGGACACTACATGATGAGAAGATAACCCGACCACAATAAGGACATCATGGCTGGTTATCAGGAGGACACTATATGTATGAGAAGATAACCTGACCACAATAAGGACACCATGGCTGGATATCAGGAGGACACTACATGTATGAGAAGATAACCTGACCACAATAAGGACACCATGGCTGGTTATCAGGAGGACACTGCATGTATGAGAAGATAACCTGACCACAATAAGGACATCATGGCTGTTTATCAGGATGACACTACATGTATGAGAAGATAACCCAACCACAATAAGGACATCATGGCTGGTTATCAGGAGGACACTACATGTATGAGAAAATACTCTGACCACAATAAGGACATCATGGAAAATTTTCTGACACATCCCAGACAATAGAAAGTCCCTGCACTCATGATCTATTGGTAACTGTTCTAGAAATGAGTGTAATGGGTTCATTACAAATTTTCCAAAAATTTCAGATTCAGTTGGATCTGTATCATACTTTGGGGTCTCTTCCTGCCTCAGAGTATAATAATTGGAGGCAGAAGGAAGTTACAGAAATATAAAAAGAACATGTATACTCACCTTCTGGTCTCCTTCCTGCTAACATTAGTGGCCAGAGTCAACTCTGAAGACACCGGGGACTCCCAAGAGAGAATGCCAGATGCAATGGTGGGGCATGAAGACACCCCAAAGCAAAATAATAGCATTTCTGATTCTGAAATCGACCTCACGGGTCAATTGTTAGAAATGTTTATATTTATGAAAAAACCCTTGAATGATTTTGCAGCAATTAGACCATCACTTTCCCGTAGCCAATCCCAACGATCGTGTTCCCGTATTTTGCTTTGACAAAGTAGGTACTTGAAAGATGTCAACTTATTGTTATCTTGCCCTGTTGGCTCTGAAGTGGCCCACTGATAAAACACTTAGAGACTGAAGAGTCCCGGGGACAACTGGAGCAGGGGGTGAGCATGTACTTCTTGACAAGAGAATGGCTGCTGCACAGGGCGAAAACCTTTTATTTCAAGTGCTGTGGATTATACATTACATGCACACTCCAGACTCGTCCTTGTAAGGAGACTTATCTCCTCAAGTGGTAATCGCAGGCGATGATTTTTGGAGAATTGCTTTTACGGTGAATATCCAGTTCTCATTCAGACTTTAACTGGTTGTCCACATTGCACATTGTGCAAAATTTTATTATTTTTTTTTCCCTATCAGTATGTCTTTGGAGTGCGCAAACATGGGGAGAACATACAATTCCTTGCAGATGTTTGTCCTGATTGGATTCGAACACAGGACCCCAGCGTTGCAAGGCTAACCACTGAGCCACAAAATTGGATTATCGGGGAATCACCCACCTTACTTGTAGGACATTTTGTGCTAAAGAAAAGGGTTTACTGTTTCTCTTAAGGATATTGTGCTTGCCCCTATGGTGGCTCTGTAGGAGAATTGAACACTTGGTTCCCAGTTTACTTAAGGTTCTACTGTAGATGGGGCAGTTTGCCAAATTTGCCCCTTTCCCAAATTTTCTCAATACATTTCCTAGAAAGCAGTATTTGCCATGCACAGAGTGGATGAACAGTGGCGCCTGATTGATACCAGGGTCTTAGCACATACAAGGATGTTACCCATACCATTGGTGTTTACTTTGTGGTTGAGGGATGTTCCAGTGCTGACCCACAGAGGTGCCTTCTTCTCCCCTTAAAGGGGTTATGCCATGAAAATATTTTTCAAGAATACATTACTGATTGATGAGAGAACCTCACCAATCCCGAGAATAGGGGATGCTCCGAATGAAGTTAAACCCTTGGTGGACGCCAACACATCCCCACTCACATCGAAACGAATAAACCAGGGGAGCATCTGCATCCAACAGGGGTACGGCTGGTGACTGGGCTGGTGACATCTACATTGCTGAGAACTTCAGGTACTGACTACACAGGGTGTGTTTGTAGTCTGGTACCAATGGAGACACATAATCTAGTAGTGTTTTAGATGTAATTGGAGAATACGAATTGTTCCAGAATCCTTCCATAGTGTACTGTAATATATACATATCAGCTGAGGATTATTCAATGGTGTATTGAACATGGAAGTGTCATGGAAAGTGTTAAAAAGGTCAGGGCACGTAACGTCATACACAAGCTACACAAATATAGACACATCCCTTTAAGTGAGGAAGAGAGAAATGTCACGCAGCCGCCTATAAAAGCATTCCTATGAGGACAGGAACACGTCTTACTGTACTTCCTCCACCTTGTATTCTGTCCGTCAACGGCTGTCCACGAGCACAAAACCTGCCTGCTTGAAAAATGGTCAAGATGACACGTAAGAATTCGTACGATATGGAGGATGGAGAACAAACTGACTTTATAATTAATAATTTTAGAGTTTGTGCATACCTGAGCGCCCGGTGAGCCGCCGCATTGACTCAAGACCACGTATTACTGTCATAGTTATATAGTTTGACCTTTCCCCACCTCCAACAACTCCATCTCTTAACCTATTTTAATAGCCGTTGCTCCACTGACTCTGGTTCAGTTGGAATTTTTTTTCTAGTTCCCGCCCTTTCTGAGCAATCATTTCTTTAAAGGGATCCAATCATTAAAACTCAATTTTTTTCTGCCTACCACGTTGGAATAGCCTTAAGAAAGGCTATTCCTCTCCTACCTTTAGATGTCTTCTCCCCGCCGTCATTCGGTATATAATCCGTTTTTTGTCTGTATGCAAATGAGTTATCTCGCAGCACTGGGGGCGGTCCCCAGTGCTCAAACAGCACTGGGGCATCCCCAATGCTGTGAAAGAACTCTCCTGTGCCGCCTCCATCTTCTTCAGGAACGAGTCTTCTTCCGGCGGTGGCTTCAAACTTCTAGGCCTCGGGCAGCCGACTGCGCATGCCTGCTTGCCGCAAGAAAATGGCCGTTTACAATACTATGTAAGCAGCCCTCTTCTTGTGGCCGGCGGGCATGCGCAGTCGGCTTTGCCCTAGGCCCGAGCCCTAGATGTTTGATGCCACCACCAGAAGAAGACGTGAAGAACCATTCCTGAAGAAAATGGAGGCATCGCCGGAGAGTTCTCTCGCAGCATTGGGGACGCCCCCAGTGTTGTTTGACCGCTGAGGACCGCCCCCAGTGCTGCGAGAGAACTCATTTGCATACTGATGGAAACCGGATTACATACCGAACGGCGGCGCAAAGATGACATCTAAAAGTAGGAGAAGAATAGCTTTTCTTAAAGCTATTCTGACATGGTAGGCAGAAAAATAAATGAGTTTTAATGATAGGATCCCTTTAACTTTCAGCAACCAATATGCGAATTAGGCTCTCTCATGGGAACCTAATTAGCATATTGGGTGCTGAAACTAACAAAAATGGTGGAAGCTCGAGAAAAAATTCTAATTAGCTGAAGGATGCAAAAAATTGGAGCTGGCGGGGAAGGTGAAAGGTCTCTTTATGGTCCAAAAAATTTCAAAATATTGCAGTATCTTTAGTCAAAACTCAGAAATAAGGAGGATTCTTCTCATTCCTCCAGGTGTCCACTTTCAATATTTTTCAGCCACCTGACAGCTATTCCTCCCATCCCCATGATGAGCTTGTTGAGTGTGCGCTTGCACCCAACTCCCATTGAAGTGGATAAGTCCTTGTCTACCATGTTAGCAAATTTTTGGGCATGACGAATTTGAAGATGCCTGATCCTTTTTTCCCTTGACAATCTTGGTCAAGGACAGTTGGGACTCCGCACCCATACATGATACTCTTATTGGTATGCACTTCTAGATGGAGCCAGCAGTCATTGAAGTGTCTATGGTCTGCTCATGTAGTCGCAGGCTTATTTTTTGGGGGGATAATTTTGCATGTAACTGGGGCTGATACATTAGTTATAGGAGGAATAAAGGCTACCGACTAGAGATGAGTGAACACTAAAATGTCCGAGGTTCGAAATCCGATTTGAACAGCCGCACACTGTTCGGCTGTTCGAACAGATTTCAAACCCCATTATAGTCTATGGGGGGAAATGCTCTTTTCAGGGGTAGGCAACATTCGATAAAATTATACTTACCAAGTCCACAAGTGACGGTCGGGCTGGATTCCCCTTGAAGTCTTCTCCCGGCGCAGCGCCCCCGTGGCGTCTTCCGGCTGGAATTCACTCTGCTTAGGCATCGGGGCCTAGGCAGAGCCAACTGCACATGCGCGGTCGGCTCTGCCCGGCCCGACGCCTGAGCAGAGCCGACTGCGCATGCGAGGGCATGCCCGCGCATGCGCAGTCAGCTCTGCCTAGGCCAGATGCCTAGGCAGAGTGAATTCCAGCCGGAAGACGCCGCGGGGACGCTGCACGGAGAAGACTTCTAAAGGTAAGAGAAGAACCAGCGTTGATTGGCAATGTATAGTATTCTGCCAATCAACGCTGGTTCTGCATCGAACATTAAACTTTGAACAGCTAGTAGTGTTCGATCGAGTACGAGTATCTCGAATACCATAGTATTCGATTGAACACCTACTCGATCAAACACTACTCACTCATCTCTACTACCAACATGCACTGTAGAGCTGATCTGGGTACGTATTACGTAAAAAGTTTCGGGTGTCAGTATTTTTTATTTTTTTTCAAAGTTCTATATTTTTTAAGAGGTAAAGACTAGAGATGAGCGAACACTAAAATGTTCGAGGTTCGAAATTCGATTCGAACAGCCGCTCACTGTTCGAGTGTTCGAATGGGTTTCGAACCCCATTATAGTCTATGGGGAACATAAACTCGTTAAGGGGGAAACCCAAATTCGTGTCTGGAGGGTCACCAAGTCCACTATGACACCCCAGGAAATGATACCAACACCCTGGAATGACACTGGGACAGCAGGGGAAGCATGTCTGGGGGCATAAAAGTCACTTTATTTCATGGAAATCCCTGTCAGTTTGCGATTTTCGCAAGCTAACTTTTCCCCATAGAAATGCATTGGCCAGTGCTGATTGGCCAGAGTACGGAACTCGACCAATCAGCGCTGGCTCTGCTGGAGGAGGCGGAGTCTAAAGATAGCTCCACACCAGTCTCCATTCAGGTCCGACCTTAGACTCCGCCTCCTCCGGCAGAGCCAGCGCTGATTGGCCGAAGGCTGGCCAATGCATTCCTATGCGAATGCAGACTTAGCAGTGCTGAGTCAGTTTTGCTCAACTACACATCTGATGCACACTCGGCACTGCTACATCAGATGTAGCAATCTGATGTAGCAGAGCCGAGGGTGCACTAGAACCCCTGTGCAAACTCAGTTCACGCTAATAGAATGCATTGGCCAGCGCTGATTGGCCAATGCATTCTATTAGCCCGATGAAGTAGAGCTGAATGTGTGTGCTAAGCACACACATTCAGCACTGCTTCATCACGCCAATACAATGCATTAGCCAGTGCTGATTGGCCAGAGTACGGAATTCGGCCAATCAGCGCTGGCTCTGCTGGAGGAGGCGGAGTCTAAGGTCGGACCTGAATGGAGACTGGTGTGGAGCGATCTTAGACTCCGCCTCCTCCAGCAGAGCCAGCGCTGATTGGCCGAATTCCGTACTCTGGCCAATCAGCGCTGGCCAATGCATTCTATTAGCCCGATGAAGTAGAGCTGAATGTGTGTGCTAAGCACACACATTCAGCACTGCTTCATCACGCCAATACAATGCATTAGCCAGTGCTGATTGGCCAGAGTACGGAACTCGACCAATCAGCGCTGGCTCTGCTGGAGGAGGCGGAGTCTAAGATAGCTCCACACCAGTCTCCATTCAGGTCCGACCTTAGACTCCGCCTCCTCCGGCAGAGCCAGCGCTGATTGGCCGAAGGCTGGCCAATGCATTCCTATGCGAATGCAGACTTAGCAGTGCTGAGTCAGTTTTGCTCAACTACACATCTGATGCACACTCGGCACTGCTACATCAGATGTAGCAATCTGATGTAGCAGAGCCGAGGGTGCACTAGAACCCCTGTGCAAACTCAGTTCACGCTAATAGAATGCATTGGCCAGCGCTGATTGGCCAATGTATTCTATTAGCCTGATGAAGTAGAGCTGAATGTGTGTGCTAAGCACACACATTCAGCTCTACTTCATCGGGCTAATAGAATGCATTGGCCAGCGCTGATTGGCCAGAGTACGGAACTCGACCAATCAGCGCTGGCTCTGCTGGAGGAGGCGGAGTCTAAGATCGCTCCACACCAGTCTCCATTCAGGTCCGACCTTAGACTCCGCCTCCTCCAGCAGAGCCAGCGCTGATTGGCCGAATTCCGTACTCTGGCCAATCAGCACTGGCTAATGCATTGTATTGGCGTGATGAAGCAGTGCTGAATGTGTGTGCTTAGCACACACATTCAGCTCTACTTCATCGGGCTAATAGAATGCATTGGCCAATCAGCGCTGGCCAATGCATTCTATTAGCGTGAACTGAGTTTGCACAGGGGTTCTAGTGCACCCTCGGCTCTGCTACATCAGATTGCTACATCTGATGTAGCAGTGCCGAGTGTGCATCAGATGTGTAGTTGAGCAAAACTGACTCAGCACTGCTAAGTCTGCATTCGCATAGGAATGCATTGGCCAGCCTTCGGCCAATCAGCGCTGGCTCTGCCGGAGGAGGCGGAGTCTAAGGTCGGACCTGAATGGAGACTGGTGTGGAGCGATCTTAGACTCCGCCTCCTCCAGCAGAGCCAGCGCTGATTGGTCGAGTTCCGTACTTTGGCCAATCAGCGCTGGCCAATGCATTCTATTAGCCCGATGAAGTAGAGCTGAATGTGTGTGCTTAGCACACACATTCAGCTCTACTTCATCAGGCTAATAGAATACATTGGCCAATCAGCGCTGGCCAATGCATTCTATTAGCTTGATGAAGCAGAGTGTGCACAAGGGTTCAAGCGCACCCTCGGCTCTGATGTAGCAGAGCTGAGGGTGCACAAGGGTTCAAGTGCACCCTCGGCTCTCCTACATCAGAGCCGAGGGTGCGCTTGAACCCTTGTGCAGCCTCGGCTCTGCTACATCAGAGCCGAGGGTGCGCTTGAACCCTTGTGCACACTCTGCTTCATCAAGCTAATAGAATGCATTGGCCAGCACTGATTGGCCAGAGTACGGAATTCGGCCAATCAGCGCTGGCCAATGCATCCCTATGGGAAAAAGTTTATCTCACAAAAATCACAATTACACACCCGATAGAGCCCCAAAAAGTTATTTTTAATAACATTCCCCCCTAAATAAAGGTTATCCCTAGCTATCCCTGCCTGTACAGCTATCCCTGTCTCATAGTCACAAAGTTCACATTCTCATATGACCCGGATTTGAAATCCACTATTCGTCTAAAATGGAGGTCACCTGATTTCGGCAGCCAATGACTTTTTCCAATTTTTTTCAATGCCCCCGGTGTCGTAGTTCCTGTCCCACCTCCCCTGCGCTGTTATTGGTGCAAAAAAGGCGCCAGGGAAGGTGGGAGGGGAATCGAATTTTGGCGCACTTTACCACGTGGTGTTCGATTCGATTCGAACATGGCGAACACCCTGATATCCGATCGAACATGTGTTCGATAGAACACTGTTCGCTCATCTCTAGTAAAGACATAAAAAATCTACATAAATTAAAGGGATTCTATCATTAAAATCACATTTATTCTCGCTCACACGTAGGAATTAGGCTATTCTTCTCCTACCTTTAGATGTCTTCTCCGCGCCGCCATTCGGTAGAAATCCCAGTTTTCGTCTGTATGCAAATGAGTTCTCCCACTGGGGGTGGTCAAACTTCTAGGCCTCGGACAGAGCAGACTGTGCATGCCCGCGGCCACAAGAAAAATGGCCACTTACAAAGTAAGTAAGAGGACATTTTCTTGTGGCCTGTGAAAATGCGCAGTCGGCTGCCCGAGGCCTAGAAGTTTGAACCCAGCTGCAGAAGAAGACACATGAAGAGACGGGTCTTGAAGAAGATGGAGGCGGCATTGGAGAGTTCTCTCTCAGCATTGGGGATGCTTCCAGTGCTGTTTCAGTGCTTGGGACCGCCCCCAGTGCTGCGAGGGAACTCATTTGCATACAGTGAAAACCCTGATTTCTACCGAACGGCGGCGCGGAGAAGACATCTTAAAGTAGGAGAAGAATAGCCTTTCTTAAGGCTATTCCTACGTGTGATCGGGACACACATTCACATCTGCGTCCCGGCCTCCGTTATGCAGGTTTCCGTCTCCTGCCCGAAACTGGGCAGGAGACGGAAACCTGCAGGCATTTTTCAAACCCTTTCATTTGAATGAGCGTCATGAGCGCCGGTGAGCGTTTATGCTCTACGCGGCGAAACCGTCTTTTTTTTTTTGACCGGACACAAAGTCGGACATGCAGGACTTTGTGTCCGGTTTAAAAAAGCCGGTTTCGCTGCGGAGAGCATAAAACACTCAGGGCCGGACACTGTCTGTCAGGTTTCCGTCTTCTGTCTGGAGAAGACGGAAACCCATCAAACGGAGACTGGGCGCAGATGTGAACGAGCCGTCATTTTGACGGCACAGCGAACACCGTAACACCAAACCCCATAAGAAAGTCGTGAAAATGCAATTTTTATCTAATTCTACTTCATTTTGAATTTTTTTTCAGCTTCCTTGTCTACTAATGGATACCGTTACGATATACAATTTGTCCGGCAGAAATCTTATGGATAGGACATCAATTTTATTCATTTTAATAAGCGTATAGTACTGATATTTTTTGCAAAGGAATTTTCAGTCTGTAACCACTAAAATTGGTTGTATTTTGGTGGAAAAAATTGGTAATAAAAATTCAGTTTTTATAAATCTGGTTCCTTGTTCATAGCAAAATGTTGCACCAATAGTGGTCAAATCCAAGAGGAAAAAAAAAAAAAAAACTATGTAAAAAAATTAAAAACAACTCAATGAAATGCGAAGGTACAAAAGCATCGCCCTACTGGTTTCTGTAGGCAAATTCCTGTATGCACGAGACATGGAGGCCCACTGTTTACATTGCTGTAATCTCTCAAAACTAGTGAGAACTTTATGAATACAACTCACAGGAGAGGAGCCGCCGCTGACATCTCCCACAAAAGATTTCCTCCTTGTTTAATCTTCAAAGACTTCATAGGAGAAAAGAAAACAGTTTCCGCGAATCTTCATCCAGGTAGGTCTGAGCCTTATATACAAAGGCCGGTCTTCGCTTGTTGACTCAGTACTGGAGTTGAGTCTTTGGTTTTGTTGGATTTTCGTGAACCAGAAATATTTTTTGTACTTACAAATGAGATAGAATTTATACAGTATTATATGTTTTATCCAAAAATTAAATATTTCTATATTCATGTTTAACATTAGATTATTTTGGAAATCAACACATGGGGTAAAGCAATGTCTGAATTTAGTATGTAAAAGATATTGCATGAAGCCACTTTTCCTCTGCGTAGTACCGGATTGACTTAGTTTCATTCATCTCGACTTGATTCAGTTTGTCTTGACTTGACTCGGTTCATCTCGACTTTTCTCAATTCATCTTGACTTGTCTCGGTTCATCTCGACTTAACTTGATGCATCTCAACTTGAATCGGGTCACTGAAAAATGTACTTGATTCAGTTCGTCTCGACTTAACTCGGTTCATCTCGACTTGATTCGGTTTGTCTCGACTTGACTCGGTTCATCTCGACTTGACTCGGTTCATCTCGACTTTCCTCAATTCATCTTGACTTGACTCGGTTTGTCTCGACTTGACTTGGTTTGTCTTGACTTGTCTCGGTTCATCTTGACTTAACTTGGTGCATCTCAACTTGAATCGGGTCACTGAAGAATGTACTTGACTCAGTTCATCTCGACTTGCCTCGGTTCATCTCAACTTGACTCGGTTCATCTCGACTTGGCTCGGTTCATTTCGACTTTCCTCATTTCATCTTGACTTGACTCAGTTTGTCTTGACTTGTCTCAGTTCATCTCAACTTGACTTGGTTTGTCTTGGTTCATTGCAGAAAGTACTTGACTTGGTTCATCTTGACTTGACTCGGTTCATCTCGACTTGCCTCAGTTCAACTCGACTTGACTCGGTTTGTCTCGACTTGACTCGGTTCATCTCGACTTGACTTGGTTTGTCTTGAAGGACAAGGACACTTCACTCAGTTCACTGCAGAAAGTACTTGACTTGGTTGGTCTCGACTTGACTCGGTTCATCTCGACTTGACTCGGTTTGTCTCAACTTGACTTGGTTCATCTCGACTTGCCTCAGTTCATCTCAACTTGGCTTGATTCGCCTCGACTTGACTCAATTCTTCTCGAAATGACTCGGTTCATATCGACTTAACTCAATTCATCTCACCTTAACTCGATTCACTGCAGAAAGTACCGGCCTCATGTAGTTTGTTGTCATCCAAGTAACAATAAATAATAGAAAAAACTGTGGCTCACCATAAATGAAGACGGTCTTCACGGTGCACGAGCTGTTCCGGACTCTAGAAGCACATAGTAACAACGTAGTCATCTAAGTAACGACCAATCAGCTGAGCAGTAACTTTACAAGTGACTCTCTAAGGGTTGGTTCACACTGAGAAATTTGCCTCAAATTTGGAGACAGATGACATCCCCGAATCCATGGTAAATTCCACCCAGATTCTGCCTACCATTGTTTTCAAGACACTTTTTCGGTCTCGGCTCAGTTCAGTTCATTTCAACTCAACTCAGTTCAGGTATTATGAGGTTTGTTTTCTGTATGTCATGTAACCTTCTAACGCCACCTTTGTTGACTTGTCTAAATCTTCTTGCTCCAGTGCATGAGGGCAGGGGGAATACATTTACTATGCACAGACTACCAGTCATTAAAGGGAATTAGAAGGGAGATGGAGGAAATGTATGCAGTGGTTTCCAGCCATCTTATGATGAAGGTGACCTGTGGGTCCCCCGGGGCTCCTGGGTCCGGTCATAGTGGTGACCACTATAGTTATACCAGTGGAATGGAAATGTCATACTGAAATATACCATCCTCCTGCTCTCCTTGGATGCCCTGTTATGTGAACGACGCCAAAGGCAATGTACTCATCTTACCTTTTAATTTTCTTATCGTAAATGTTGGATGTTGCCTCGGTTTGTTCTGGTCTGAGCAGATACTGAAATCTATAAATTTAGGATGGTGATATCTCAAGATTAGGGCCTAGTCTACCGGCTGTCAAAATACTTGTCTGACCTAAAATACCCACAACAGGGATCTGTCAGCAGCATAGAAACAGCGGTGGTGTGTAAGCTGTCTGAGTAATTCTTGTCAGGGATGTCTAGATAACACAACGTGAGACGTCTTCAGCAATGACACAATATCTACTCTCCTGCTTAGTGGGGGGATCCAGACACCAGAGGTTTCCAACATGCAGTCTAATGGAGTGGCTTCTTCTAGATATCAGATATCTTTCTTTGCTGAATTTAAGATTTTTACATTTATTTATTGGGGGAGGGGGGGCAGGTAGATTCTTGTGTTTGGATGATGGCTTTGTTACATGATTGCTAGCTGAAATCTGTACACTGCTTCTCACGTAACAATGGCCGAACCTCGAGAGATTCATTTTGCAAATTATTTGGGAGGTTCACCTGCAAGTTTCTGTTCAAAGGGTTATTATTATATTCTGGAGTCTCAAGAGTTTAATAAGCGGAGGTCTGGTGAAGGTGTAGAATAAGACAGTGTATGACACTGTCAGGGCTCCTAGGAACCTATCTATAAAACATAGTGTAGAATACTGTCAGGGCTCCTAGGAACTTATCTATAAAACATAGTGTATAACACTGTCAGGGCTCCTAGGAACCTATTTATAAAACATAGTGTATAATACTGTCAGGGCTCCTAGGAACTTATCTATAAAACATAGTGTATGACACTGTCAGGGCTCCTAGGAACCTATCTATAAAACATAGTGTAGAATACTGTCAGGGCTCCTAGGAACCTATTTATAAAACATAGTGTATAATACTGTCAGGGCTCCTAGGAACCTATCTATAAAACATAGTGTATAACACTGTCAGGGCTCCTAGGAACTTATCTATAAAACATAGTGTATAACACTGTCAGGGCTCCTAGGAACCTATCTATAAAACATAGTGTATAACACTGTCAGGGCTCCTAGGAACCTATCTATAAAACATAGTGTATAACACTGTCAGGGCTCCTAGGAAACTATCTATAAAACATGAAGTAGAACACTGTCCGGGCTCCTAGGAACCTATCTATAAAACATAGTGTATAACACTGTCAGGGCTCCTAGGAACCTATCTATAAAACATAGTGTATAACACTGTCAGGGCTCCTAGGAAACTATCTATAAAACATGAAGTAGAACACTGTCCGGGCTCCTAGGAACCTATCTATAAAACATAGTGTATAACACTGTCAGGGCTCCTAGGAACCTATCTATAAAACATGAAGTAGAACACTGTCAGGGCTCCTAGGAACCTATCTATAAAACATAGTGTAGAATGTAGTGTTGTAGTGAGGATGCAGATCTTCTGGAATAAGTCCACTATGAGATGGTTACTGTTATAGATCAGAACACTTTATTCCATGCTTCCATCATGGCTCTCTGTCTAACAACCCCTCCCCCTAAGCTCAGCTCCTCCTCCATTACTACCTCACTGTTGCTAGGCAGACAAAGCAGAATAAGTAAGCAGAACAGAACATACAGAACATACTTATAACAACATCACATAGAACACTGTCAGGACTCCTAGGAACCTATCTATAAAACATAGTGTATAACACTGTCAGGGCTCCTAGGGACCTATCTATAAAAGAATAGTGTATAACACTGTCAGGGCTCCTAGGAACCTATCTATAATACATAGTGTATGACACTGTCAGGGCTCCTAGGAACCTATCTATAATACATAGTGTATGACACTGTCAGGGCTCCTAGGAACCTATCTATAAAACATAGTGTATGACACTGTCAGGGCTCCTAGGAACCTATCTATAAAACATAGTGTATGACACTGTCAGGGCTCCTAGGAACCTATCTATCAATGTTCTAGTTCAATGTTATGTCAAAGTGAAAAGTGTCCTTATTGTAATCTGGGGTCTCTTCAGGCTATTGTGGAGTATACTTTATTAATCTATCAAACTTCCTTTTAATAGAAAACAGGCTGTAAGATTCCCATTAGCAATTTTTTAACTAAGCATTGTCAGGGAGACTCTGTCCATTCAATGACATTAAGTAATTACCAAATTGAGGAATGTCACTTCAAATGGCTGTATCTCCGGTTATATATCGTCTATAAAAAAAGGTTTCAGACTCACAAGAAAGCTGAGATTCTCAGATTGAGAAGATACATACTGCTACAGATTAAGTTCCATTTCCCAACTGTTTTCTTAACTAGTGACATCTCGGGTTCTGTTATAGCTAGCACTTCTCAGCTTTTTGTGATTCTTGAACCCTTTTTCTGGGTGGTATACAACTGGAGATAAAACCATGTGATGTGACCTTCTCCCTTTGGTAAATGCTTCAAGTCTGCTTAGTCACAATATAAATGTGTCTGGACTTTCCCTAGTACCAGCTCAGTTAGAAGGTTACTAAGGAGAAGGTGACAGCCTCTTTTACAATAAAAAGGAAGTTAGATAGGTTATTAAAGTATATTACAAAAATGGTCACCAAACACAATAGCAGGGAAAAAAATGGGAGTTACACTTTACATTTTCTACTAAAATGACAGAACAGAGGACGCAGATCTGAGTTGAACACATATGCGGCTAAAGCAAGGAGCTGTCACAGTTCAGCTCCTTGCTTCGCCGCTGCACGCCGGCTACTGACTGTGTAGACGCGATGTGATGACGTCACATCGCACCTACAACTGTGTGCGAGAGAGAGAGAGGCGCGGAGAGAGCGACCGGGGAGCGAGGAGAAGGTAAGTGTAATGTGTACACTGAGGTGGAACGTGAAACTGGGGGCAGATGAAGGAGAGGACAGCATGACACTGGGGGCAGAGATGTGGGGACATGAATCTGGAGGCAGAGATGTGGAGACATGAATCTGAGGGCAGAGGTGGGGGACATGAATCTGGGGGCAGAGATGTGGAGACATGAATCTGGGGGCAGAGATGGGGGGACATGAATCTGGGGGCAGAGATGGGGGACATGAATCTGGGGGCAGAGATGTGGAGACATGAATCTGGGGGCAGAGATGGGGGACATGAATCTAGGGGCAGAGATGGAGGGACATGAATCTGGGGGCAGAGATGTGAGGACATGAATCTGGGGGCAGAGATGGAGGGGACATGAATCTTGTGGCAGAGATGGGGGGACATGAATCTGGGGGCAGAGATGGAGGGACATGAATCTGGGGGCAGAGCTGGAGAGGACATGAATCTAGGGGCAAAGATGGGGGACATGAATCTGGGGGCAGAGATGGAGGGGACATGAATCTGGGGGTAGAGATGGGGGGACATGAAACTGTGGGCAGAAATGGGGGGACATGAATCTGGGGACAGAGATGGAGGGGACATGAAACTGGGGGCAGAAATGGGGGGACATGAATCTGGGGACAGAGATGGAGGGGGACATGAAACTGGGGGCAGATAAAGGGTGTATATGAAACTGGGGGAGAGATAGAGGGGGGACATATAATTTATGAGTGACTGTAGGAGGATTATACTGTGTGCGGGCACATGAAAATTTAATGAGAATGGGCTCAGTCAACACAAAAGTGGGCGGAGCTAAATTTGCCACGGCGCGCTACGCATGCCGCACATTTTGTCCCTCTTTCGGTTCTTCAAAAGTTGGGAGGTATGGTATTATTGAAATGTATTAGCAGATTTTCTTTTTTACTATCAGGAGCTAGCCTGCCTTATTCCAAAACTTTAACCAACATCATTCATAGGCGAGGCTGTCACTGGGCGACAAAATTGAGAATTTCTATTAACCCAAACAGACCCTTCTAGAAAAATCGCTCTGCGGGATTTGACTTGTCAGCAGTAGAATCACTGTATAGTGTTACATATTTACAAGCCGTCATTGCAGGTAAGTTTTAGCGACATCGTAAATTAATTGGCAAGACATATTTCTCGCTCGCTCGCTCGCTCTGCTAACGTTATTGTATTATAGATTCTCGCTTCTCGCCAAGGTGGCATTTGATAGATTAATGGCTCACATTAAAATCTTACATTTTGTCTTGATTCATTTTTGTTTATGTCTCAGAATTTGTTTTTCTCGGTAAAGACCATAAAATGTCTGCATGTACCGTGAAGCTGCCAATCAGGAAATCTCACAGTGAGTAAATATTCGGTGACTAAATGCTCAGTGTGTCTAGGAGGCATTCTGTCATGAATAAAAAGTGTATAGAAATGTTTATGGAACGCTAAATCTATAGCATTATAAAGCCAAGTAAAGTTTGGATAATTCCACTCAGCGTCAGGAAGTCACAAGCATGAAGCCTATAGAGCGCCAATGTGGGGCTGCGGAGTCAAGAATCAGAAGAGAAGCCGCGAAACTGAACTAAAAACACATCTTTATACTAAGGATAGGCAGGAGCTAGAAGTGGTCATACATGGAGACTGGAGATGACACATGTGGCCGACAGCTGTATCTCCTGACTGTCCCATATACATGCACAATTCTAAGAGTAAGGTTCTGCCGGATACCCCTGGTGGTGGCTTATCTCCCCAACTTTCCAATCCTTGTCTTCTACAACATCTTCCATCAGGGAGGATCAGTCCTAAGCCCCATCATTAAAGGGATTCAACTAGAGATGAGCGAGTAGTTAAATACTCGATATTCGATGTTTGTTTTGAGTAGCCCCTCAATATTTTCGACTACTCGAATCGAATATCGAACCCTATTATAGTCTATGGGGAAAAATGCTCGTTTCAGGGGTAGGCAACATTCGATCAAATTGAACTTACCAAGTCCACGAGTGAGGGTCGGGCTGGATCCTCCGAGAAGTCTTCTCCGCGCAGCGTCCCCGTGGGGTCTTCTGGCTCTGAATTCACTCTGCCAGGCAACGGGCCTGGGCAGAGCCGACTGCGCATGCCCGCACTACAAGAAAATGACTGTTTACAGTCAAAGCGGCCATTTTCTTGTAGCGCGGGCATGCGCAGTCAGCTCTGGGATGATGCCTGGCAGAGTGAATGAAGAGCCGGAAGACACCGCGGGGAAGCTGCGCGGAGAAGACTTCTAAAGGTAGGAGAAGAACCAGCGTTGATTGGCCGACTGTATAGCATTCCGCCAATCAATGCTGGTTCTGCATTGAATTTTTCCATTCGAATAGCGAGTATTTCGAATACCGTAGTATTCGAACGAATACCTACTCGATCGAATACTACTCGCTCATCTTTAGATTCTACCATTAAAATCAAATTTTTTTGTCGATCTCCTACCTTTAGGTGTCTTCTCTGCGCTGTCGTTCGGTAGAAATCCCGCTTTTTCTCGGTATGCTCAAACAGCACTGGGGCCATCCCCAATACTGCGAGAGAACTCTCCAGCGCCGTCTCTGTCTTCTTCAGGAATGGCCTCTCCGCACGTCTTCTTCCGGCATTGGCTTCAAACTTCTAGGCCTCAGGCAGAGCCGATTGTGCATGCCCATGGGCCGCAAGAAAATGGCTTAGTGCTGCGAGAGAACTCATTTGCATACCGACGAAAAATGGGA
Source organism: Leptodactylus fuscus (assembly GCF_031893055.1). NCBI lineage: Eukaryota > Metazoa > Chordata > Amphibia > Anura > Leptodactylidae > Leptodactylus > Leptodactylus fuscus. The sequence continues at coordinate 16,120,020 of NC_134270.1, forward strand.
TTTCTACCAAACAGCGGCGCGGAGAAGACATCTAAAGGTAGGAGAAGAATCGCCTTTCTTAAGGCTATTCCTACTTGTGATCGAGAAAAAAATTTGACTGTAATGGTAGAATCCCTTTAAAGATGTTTTCCCATGAAGTAAAGTTTTACCCAATCCAACTGCTCGGACCCCATGGACCAGGAGAATCCGCATCAAAATCCTGACCAAAAAAACACCTCCCGTTGAAATCAATGGGAGATGGACTTGTTATGTAAATTCTACAGAGGTGAAGGTGCAGTGACTACGGTAAAGAGATCTCCTACAGAACAGTAAAGATCAGAATATTATTAGGCTTAGTGGCCAGAGTGAAAACTGCAGCATTGTAGGATTTTTTTAAATAAAAATTGTAAAAAGTCTAACACAAAAACTTAGATTTAGTTCCCAGCTTCTGTGAAATATGATCAGCATATATTGAAGCTTTATTCACCCGGAGTTGTAAATGCCTATGACAAAACACAATACAAATTTTTTAGCCACTCCACGGCCGCCCATTGACTACATACACCCATCTGGGCAGTCCACACTTACCGCTGTTAAAGTGGCCCCAAAGGTCTATTATAATCTTATGAGGGGGTCCAAGTAACAGGCTCTAGTCCTGCAATCTAGTTACAAATATATATAAAAAATATATTTGTCACCTTCGTAAAAATGACCTTAAAAGATAGGGAAAAGTATTTTTTTTTTTAATTTCAGTAGTGTTTAAAAAAAACATAAGAAAAAGAGGAATTCCAGCTCTTTACATCATATTATAGGTAATATTCTACTGATTACAATATAGTTGGAATTTTTTCTCTAGCCCCCACCAATTCTGAGCAATCAATGCTGTCAGTTTTGGTGCCTGATAAATTACCTTCTGTATTGTCAGGTGGGCGGTGTCAGGCAGGAACAGACAAGAGGGTGTGATTCCGAACTCTGAGACTGGCTGCCTCTGATTGGACTCTAGAGAGCTTAAATGGCCAACAAAATTACCTGCACTTATTTCTCAGGAACGGTGGGGGCTAGAGAAAAAATTCCAACTGTGCTGAAATCAGAGGAGCAGTGACTATTAACTAAGAACTGGAATGGGTGGAGGTGATGAAAGGTCCTTTGTAAGAGGCAAATCAACAGTCCCCACCAATCATTGTGCTTTCCATGATCCAGGCGTCAGTAAATATTTTGTTGCTATTCCTCAAATTCCAAAAAGAAATTTTTCAAGCAAAGCTTTAACGTTCAAGAAGTGGAGCCTTTCCTTCCAAGTTCTTTGCTAGTGGTGCAGAACCTCCATTGGCTCCCACTCGTACTAATACGGAATCTAGAACTGCCACAATCTCCGAGTTCTCACAAAGTTTCCGACAAAGCCTAAAGACTATTTTTGCACCTATTGTCCTGGTGACAATGTTTTGATTGGAGCTGTCTGCAGTGGGATAGTCAGCGCTTAGAGGATTTCCAGCGAGGAGGGGGCGCTCACCTAAACCCTTGATCACTTTCAATTACAATCTTTTATTAGCCTTCCAGAAACAATTGCACATTCCTGGGGAGAAGAAAATTACACAGAATCTAATAGCTACGGGGAAGAGTTTTCTGAGCCCGGCAGGGAGTCGGCGAGCCGTAGTCAGGGTGGAAAAATAACTAAAAACTCAGCTATTCTGGGATGTGATTTACATCTGGGTATCGATAATCAATTGTCAAGCAAACGACCAATCCCTCACTCTATGACTTCCTGAATGGGAAGAAAATTACTTATTTTTTTTTTAAGTTTTTATGTTAAACATTAGAGATGAGCGAGTACTATTCGGATCAGCCGATCCGAACAGCACGCTCACATAGAAATGAATGGACGTAGCCGGCACGCGGGGGGTTAAGCGGCCGGCCGCCGTCAAAGCGGAAGTACCAGGTGCATCCATTCATTTCTATGGTGCATGCTGTTCGGATCGGCTGATCCGAACAGTACTCGCTCATCTCTATTAAACATACATTTAATTTTCCGTTTCACTATCTATATTAAAAATATTAAATCCTGCAGTTTTCACTCCGACCACTAAGCCTAATAATAGATCAGCAATTGTCAGTTCTGTAGGAATTAGCTTTGCAATAGTTACTTTGTTCACCAACAGGATTACAAAAGAAGATAACACCTCTATGGATATCACCACTGAGCCATCAATGCACTACTGACAATAGATTATGCCATAGTTTATCCCCAGCGCCACACCTCCCATGAGGTGACCTGAAGCGACCGCTTCAGGCGGCGCTATGCCAGGGCCTCAGAGAGGGCGGCATTTTTGGTTACCTAAGCCAGTTCAGGACAAGCTGTCCTGGACTGGCTTAGCACCGAGCGGTGGTTTGGGGAGGCAACTGGAGCAGTGCTGCTCCAGCAGCCTCCTCTCACGCTCAGGCAGAGAGCAGGTCGTCTCCGTTCCTGCTCTCTGCCGGCGAACGGTGCTAAGCCCCGCCCCTGCACTTCACCACGCCTCCTCTGCTCCGCCCCCTCCTCCGGCGGGGGAGGGGCGGCTTTCTGTAGTTCGCCTCGGGCGGCGAAAGGGGCAGGTTCGCCCCTGTTTATCCCCCACACACACCCACAAACACACCCTGCATATCTAGAAAATTCTTGAATAGCCGTCAGTGAGAGAAGGAAGGCGAGTAATGAACATTTCCAAAATTCTGGATTCAGTCAAACCCAAGATTTTTGGGGCTTGATACCCACAAATCATTAATATAGTCCGGGGACTCTTCAGACCTCAGAGTATAATAAATAAGCAGAGGCCCAGACAAAATCTATCCTCACCTCTCCTGGGTGTACACACTTTCTTCCCAGCCTCTGGTCTTTACCCGTAGGCTCTTATAGATTCTTCCAGCATCTTCTCCGCCATCGCGTGACCCAAGGTCACCACTGAGGCCTAGGTTCGGGCTTGGTCGGTAAACCTCATGAGACCGCTGAGGCCCCTTCACAGCAGATGACATAAGAGAATACAACAGAAGAGACTGCAAGAGTCCAGAACGAAACCTGGATGCCCCAGAGGGGTAAGGGTAAGTTCACACAGGTTTTTTTTGGAACGAAACCTAAAGGTGGAGGCCTAAGCTGTATAGCCGTGACTGAAAGCCGGTGCACTGCATCAGCATCCAGCCGCGCGCTCCTCTCTGGATTAGGCCCAATGAATGGACCTAGTCCGGAGGAGGGGGTGTCTTCAGGCAGAATCGCGAGCCGAAACAGCCTGAAGAAGGAGCATCCAGCACAAGCCAGCTCCCAGAAAAAGCTCCTGAGCGGTTCCCATTGATTTCAATGTGAGACGTCTTTTTGGTCAGGATTTTGAGGCGAATACGACCTCAAAATCCTGACCTAAGGGTATGTTCACACGGCGGAATTTGCATTCCACGTGTGAATATTACGCGCGGCCAGCCATGATGGGATGACAATGCAGTGCACCAGCATCCCATCGCGACAGTCCGCTCAGGGTTAGGCCATATGAATGGGCCTAATCGGGAGGGAGCCGTAGACACCCCGTCAAAATCTGCTGCCAAAAACTCCTTGTGAACTGACCCTCAGTGTTTTTTATTTTGTCTCTGCCTACCAGATCCATTTTTTGGCAGAAAAATTAACCCCTTTAGGTCTCTCTTTGTGTATTGCGGTAATCCGTAAAATAAGGCCACATTCACATGGTAAGTATTCGGTCAGTATTTTGCATCAGTATTTGTAAGCCAAAATCAGAATTGGAACCTAAACTGAGTAAAAGTATAACGGAAATATTTGTACCAATTCTGCGCTTTGGACTCACTCCCAATTTTGGCTTTCAAATACTGATGTAAAATACTGACCGAATACTGACCATATGAAAGTGGCCTAAACATAATAGTCGTAGGTTTCCGCTTCATAAAGGGAGTGATCAAATGGAAATGGCACCAAGTGACACGTACAAAACTGAAATTTCATTTTTGTATCGTGAAAGCAAATCCAGTGAATTATTTTATTTATCAGCCAAAAACTTTTTCAATATTTTTTTTTTATTTTTCATTATTTTCTTCCAATGTGGCATTGCCATTTTAAGTCTTTTTCCTACCAAAAAAAATCCACAAAAAAATTACTTTTTTTATCAAAAAATTAAAATTTCATTTTTGTATCGTGAAAACAAATCCAGTGAATTTTTTTATCAGCCAAAAACTTTTTTAATATTATAATTATTTTTTTTTTCATTATTTTCTTCCAATGTGGCATTGCCATTTTAAGTCTTTTTCCTACCAAAAAAAATCCACAAAAAAATTACTTTTTTTTTTATCGAAAAATTCAAATTGCATTTTTGTATCGTGAAAACAAATCCAGTGATTTTTTTTTTTTATTTATCAGCCAAAAACTTTAATATTTTTTTTTCATTATTTTCTTCCAATGTGGCATTGCCATTTTAAGTCTTTTTCCTACCAAAAAAAAAAAAACACAAAAAAGTTACTTTTTTTTAATCAAAAAATTCAAATTTCATTTTTGCATCCTGAAAACGAATCCAGTGAATTTCTTTACTTATCAGTCGAAAACCTTATTTTCATTCTATTTAGACTTTGGCATTGCCATTTTAAGTCTCTTTTCTGCCAAAAAAAAAAAGTTACTTTTGCTCGAAGTCTGAAAAACCAACTTCGCTAATCAGCAAAAAATTTAATCACATCCAACAAAGTCCCTTTGAGATCTTAAGATAAAAAATGATGTAAAAGGAAAAATATTTCTATCTTTTTACATAGATTTTCCATGCTTCGAGCCTTATAGGATAAACCCCTATTGTTTTCTCTGCTTCAGTTCAGTTTTATTTTGGCTTGTGGTAGAAGACGCCGCTTAACCCTTTGGTGGCTATAAGTTGAAGCGACTGAACAACTCGTTGCATCTGTAAAAAAAAAAAATCCTTCTGGCCTAGATTTAGGATCTGTTGGTGGGGGATCACCAGATCATGGGCACTTCCATACTATACTATGCATAAGGCTGAAGAAGATGGCGGGCATTGGACTTCAATGGGAGCTGAGCTGCAGTACCAGCACCTGGCCACTAGAACCAGAGTCAACTGCTTCGGGGATCCATACATGGCACAGTACAGGCAACAGAAGTGGCCCAAAAAGATGATCCATATGGGGTTTGCTGTCAAACCTCCAGATATTTATGGCTTATCCTAAATTTTAAAAAATCCTGGCCAACCCCTTAAACCTCTGTGAGACAACCATCCATTGAAAAGTGGTCTTCTAGTAGGTTGGTCTTCTAGTAGGGTACACTTCTAGTAGGTTGGTCTTCTAGTAGGTTGGTCTTCTAGTAGGGTGGTCTTCTAGTAGATTGGTCTTCAAGTAGGTTGGTCTTCTAGTAGGTTGGTCTTCTAGTATATTGGTCTTCTTGTAGGTTGGTCTTCTAGGAGGGTGGTCTTCTAGGAGGGTGGTCTTCAAGTAGGTTGGTCTTCTAGCAGGGTGGTCTTCTAGTAGAGTGGTCTTCTAGTAGGGTGGTCTTCTAGTAGGTTGGTCTTCTAGTAGAGTGGTCTTCTAGTAGGGTGGTCTTCTAGTAGGTTGGTCTTCAAGTAGAGTGGTCTTCTAGTAGGTTGGTCTTCTAGTATGGTGGTCTTCTAGTAGATTGGTCTTCTATTAGGTTGGTCTTCTAGTAGGGTGGTCTTCTAATAGGTTGGTCTTTTAGTAGGGTGGTCTTCTCATAGAAAATGGCCAATATGTATAATATAAACTTGGAATTCCAGTCTGGAGAAGGAATGGTCTTTATGGAGAGGTTTTCTTACAGCCATAAAGGGGACCAGTCACATTGTACAAGCAATAATTGTGCTTTGTTTCACCTGATGTCATGTTAGGCGCAGTTCACATCTGTGCATGGGTTTCCGGTTTCGGTATAGTGATATATAGTGATGAACCAGGCCGCGGGCCCCTCCTTAAATAAGGTGGAACGCAATTTGTGACAATTAGTTCTCCCATCTATAATCTCTTATTTGGTTAGAGTCTCTGTTCTAACACATAAAGCAAAGCAGGGCCTCTAGCCCCCACCACTCCTCAGCCATCATTTCTGTTATTTTTGACACACAATATGCTAATTAGTCTCTCTACTCTCAGGTGGGCGGTCTTGGGTTGGAGCAAATAGTCTGGGGCTGCCCGCCTGACAGTAAGGAGACTAATGAGCCTATTGAGTACTGAAACTAATGGCACCAATTGCTCAGGAATGGTGGGGGCTACAGAAAAAATTCCAACTATATCAAAATGAGTGAAGGATCGGTGGAGATGGTGAAAGGTCTTCATTAATGCTTGTTCTTTATAAAAATTAACCCATTTTTTATATACAATACCCAGAAATACATATGAGAAGAAGGTGGTGATCACGCCCCTAGTAACACTGTGCCTTATTACTATGGGTTATTTGTAATAACTGTGTAACTGTGTGAACAAACACTAAGAGCTTTTCTTGGTTGCTACGACTTTGGGTGTGAAATATGAGCAGATGAAGTCTATTAAACCAATGTGAGTCCTTGATGGAATAAACTATGGGATCCTAATCTAGCTGAACCTTTCCACTACATCCCTCATTATTGCTCTCCCTCGTTCCAGCAAACACACATTATTTATTTTGGCCACTCCGCCAGATTAAGACAAGGACATAATTTTAATTCTGGCTCTTACTTAGAATTGCAAGGCCTGGTGAGGAAGACCGGAGAGGACTGTGACATAATGTTATATGGGGGTTTAGAACAACGTGGAGGGGGGTGACGTTTGTGGATACCCCTAAATTCCCCTAAAGTTGGAAGTGGTGTTTCATCTGTAGACAGCGGCATAACTACCGGGGTATGAACAAGGGCCATTAGGGGGCCAGAGGGCCCCTGATTTTTTTTTTAATAGGCTGTTACCTGCTGGAGTAACCACAGCAGGTAACGGGCCCAATTTAGTTACCAATCACGGGCCCTATTTACTTACCGATCTTCACTCCTGCTCACGACCGCCTGCACTCCCCCTTCTGCGGATGTGGCTGTGAGCAGGGATCGGTAAGTGAGGTTGCTGGCCTGTGAACCCCACAAACACTGCTATCATTATACACTGGGGTCTTTTCAGATCCCCGAAATATAATAATTGGAGGCCCAGGGGAGGGGAGGGAACATAAAATACACTGTGACTTACCTCTCCTGCGCTCCAGCAGGAGATGGGCCTGTTTGGTGACATCACAGACATCATGTGGCCCAGTCTAACATCATTGTGTTTCGCGATGCCGGCCTAGGTCAGGTGAAATCTGGTCTAATATTGAAGAGATCTGCAGGGAGGGCACCAGAGCCAGGGAGAGGTAAGTACCAGTGTTTTATTATGTTTGTATCCTCCCCTGGGTCTCAGATCATTATATTATGGGGTCTAAAAAGACCCCAGAGTATAATAATTGTTCATGGGTGGGGGGCATAATACTGTGTGGCATAATAGTGTGTACAAGGGCCACTATGAGGCATAATACTGTGTGCAGGAGCCACTATGGGGGATAATACTGTGTACAGGGGCCACAATGGGGGATAATACTGTGTGTAGGGGCCACTATGGGGGATAATACTGTGTGCAGGAGCCACTATGGGGCATAATACTGTGTGCAGGGGCCACTATGGGGCATAATACTGTGTGTAGGGGCCACTATGGGGGATAATACTGTGTGCAGGAGCCACTATGGGGCATAATACTGTGTGCAGGGGCCACTATGGGGCATAATACTGTGTGCAGGGGCCACTATGGGGGATAATACTGTGTGCAGGGGCCACTATAGGGGATAATACTGTGTGCAGGGGCCACTATGGGCATAATACTGTGTGCAGGGGCCACTATGGGCATAATACTGTGTGCAGGGGACACTATGGGGGATAATACTGTGTGCAGGAGCCACTATGAGGCATAATACTGTGTGCAGGGGACACTATGGGGGATAATACTGTGTGCAGGGGCCACTATGGGGCATAATACTGTGTGCAGGAATGTGGTTTATGCTGGGGGTCAGGGGCCGAGGGGGTTAATGCCAAATGTTCATCTTGGGGCCCTGCCATTCCTAGTTATGCCACTGGGCAGAGAATTGTAGAGCAGTATCTCTCAACCTGGATGCATGCCCAGCTGTCCCAAGGGTATGTGCTGCACCTTAAAAAAAAAAGGTTTATATTATATACTGCACTTCCTGCAAGTTCCTTCTTCCCAGAACAGACATCTACACATGATCACAGGTGCCACTCCTACCTTAGAACCATAGTGGGAACTTCTATCAATACTGATGGAGGAGCTCATGACTGACAGCCCTCACTGTATGACTGTGCAAACAGAGACAGAAGAACCACCCACTGGACTCCTAAGCATAGGAGGAGCAGAGAACGAACTCCTGAGAGGTGAAACATCCATTCCTGGATGATGAAACCACAAACTTTTAGTTTTGGACAAACCCAAGATGTTTGGAAAATTTGTAAGGAACCTGGCTTGCTACAAACAAAAATTTATAGATGAACTTTGTGAATATTTGCAAAAATAATCTCAGGAAGTTCACAGAATCCAAATCCACTCCAAAGGACCACCTCTTTGAGAAGACCATCCCCATGTCCAGACCAGATTGTCAGTCCCACCATGTATTATTCTTGATGGCTATAATCTTTGAGAAGACCATACCCAAGTCCAGACCAGATTGTCAGCCCCACATGTATTATTCTTGATGGCTATAATCTTTGAGAAGACCATCCCCATCTCCAGACCAGATTGTCAGTCCCACCATGTATTATTCTTGATGGCTATCATCTTTGAGAAGACCATCCCCATGTCCAGACCAGATTGTCAGTCCCACCATGTATTATTCTTGATGGCTCTAATCTCTGAGAAGACCATCCCCATCTCCAGACCAGATTGTCAGTCCCACCATGTATTATTCTTGATGGCTCTAATCTCGGAGAAGACCTCCTGCCTAGAACATCACTTTGCAGTTCAGTATTGGGTGGTCATCTCAGTAGGGCTTCACCGTAAGGTTATCCAAGCATCTACTACTGTATAGAAAAGAATTTGTACAGACTCATTCATCTCAATAGCTGCCATAAGTGAGCTCTACTTATCAACCAGAGAGACTTACGGGGCTGCCCACGTCCTCGGCCAATTTTTTTATCTCACAGTTTTATTTTTAACCGGACATAAAATCCATCTGGCGCCCGGCACCCATTGTCACATGATAGAATGGAGGCCAAAGTCAACAAATGAAAAGCAAAGCTTGGGACGTGAAATGGAAGACTCTTTCGTTATATAACATGTAAAGTTCTGTTTAACCACTTCCTTGCCGTATTGTGAAACCCAATGACAATGTGGAAGGAAGATTATCCCTATAGATTATACTTAGAATCATCTGCACGTCTCAAGATTTAGGGCATTTTTTGCCAACTGTCCTCAATTTTCCATCAATTTCACAAATTAAATATATATATTTAAAAAAAAAAAAAAAAAAAAAAATTTTGGAGTAAATAATGAATTCATGATAGTTGGGAATTCACTATACAGAAGATATATTATGCACTGATTGCAAGTATGAACATTGAGCCGGTGTCAACTAGCACGGAGGGTAAGATTTTGTTCTCTGGAGTCAGGTCATATGTGATATCATGGTGGAGCTGTCCAATCAGCACCTGAGGAAATCCTCCCCCCAATGTCGACGTAGGGTATAAAGCTTGGCCAATAATTCGGTCTACTCTGTATTAAATCAGAGAAAGGACAGAAGAACAGAACGTAAAAGATGCAGCAGAACAGAATCCAAAAATATGTAAATTGGTGGCGTATACTGGTACAGTACAGACAAGTGATGGGCGAACCTCGAGAATTCACTCTATGGATATTCACACGGTTCCCCTCTACAGTTCATCTTGAACCAAAGAAACCAATTGAAAATGTCATCATGTCAATGCCGGCCAAGTGACCCCTGAGGCCCAATCACAGGTCAAGTAAGGGCCGAAGCTGTCAGTAAGGAGGTCGAGAAAAACATGAGGTGCCATTTTTTATTTTTCCGCACCTTCACTTGAATATCATCACTATACTCTGAGGTCTAAAGCTTGTGGGTGACCAACCACAAAAATTTTGAAACCAAAATTTTTGAAAAAATTTGCAATGAATCCAAATTGATACTCTAGTGCAGACCCATGCAAGTCTATGCCCTCCCCCCTTCCCAAACAAAAATATGACCTAATACCAGGTGGCTAGAAGCAAGCACCAAGGTGTCAACGATTAGTTTATTCTCAAGGCGGGCCATCATCTTGACCATTGCTTGGCCATGTGAAGCGCATTAAGGGTATGACACGACGGGGTGCTGGTGCAGTGCACTGGCATCCCATCACAGCATTCTGCACTGGATTAGACCTGAATGAATGGGTAATGAACACACCAAAAAATTAGAACCACTTAAAATGCCCCATACACAAGTGAACCCACTATAATAATGGAAGGTTCCAAGCTGTGATACAAAATATATATAATAAATGTCACCACAAAGCCCCTAACTCAAAAACGACCAGTGCCCAATGGTACAAAACATAACAAAATCCGAATCTAAGAAAATTTTAAAGGAGTGGAAATTGGGAAAGAAATCCTAACCAAAGAAGAACTGAAGACGAGTATTTTTGCCATGACTAAAAAATATAAATCCTCCCAAGACGTTGCTTAACGTGTAAGTGTAAAGTAGGAAGAAGAAGCCTCCAGAGAAACAATGGTGGAGAAGGAACTATGGGATTCCCATTCCTGCACAATAAAGTTACGGGCTCTATGAGAGTGAATGAAGGGGGTGTCAAAGAGTCTTCCATTCAGAGTCATCTCGGGAGGTCAGGAGGATGCCGAGGTCTTCACCTTGGGTGGTCTCTTTGTTACTGTTTAGGCAAGAACATTTCTCTTGTCGCATAATCCAGTAAGACGTTCCCGGGATGTTTTGACAGGCTTTCTACACTGGAGCGCCACTAACCTCACAGGGGAGAAGGTAAGTTTTAGGTACCAGAGTGTTAAAAATAGAACACAAAAATGAGAAATATTGGTTTCCTATCTTCATGTTCGTGTTTGACCTTTGCTCCCCCCATCCTGTTGGTCATCCCTCTGTGCTTCTGTGCTGGGCCTTGGCCTGTCATCAGCGTCAATGAAGAGATAAAGCCATGACTGGTGCTGCAGCAGGGGGCCATAGAGTGACACCTTGACATGGAGGACCATTCTCTACCCTGACAAGTAGAGGAAGAAGAAGTTGTGGACCAACGAACTGGACTGTAAGGATGCAGCAGTCAGCGGGGTAACATGGTGAGGAAGGGGGAGCCTGAAAAATTCACAAGGCGGGCAGCAATGGGTCTGTGATGTTGGCACTGCCTCCTGTTATTTCATATAACTGCATATATTACAATTCAAGGCACCAAGTTATTATTATTTTACCAAAATTGTGTCAGCCACTTGCTTAGGACGTGTCCCTACAGTAGATTTTACGCCAGGTGAGAAAACATGTAAAAATGGTCGGCAAAAATGATATCTCATGGGCACATGTAAGTCCACCTACATACAACTGAAGTCGGCATTGGCACAAACAAAATTGAGGCTTATGGGGGTTGTCCAGGATATACCAGTTATGCACAAGGAGGCTGGGGAAGGTGAAAAAAAAAATAAAACATGCTCAGCTGACCTTGGTGAGGACTGCTGAGGACAATTGGTGGCCTACGGAAAGGACACAACTCATCTTAGGTGACGTATATGAGTGACATCCAGTTCCTTTCCTTAGGCAACTGAGGCCTCTAATTGGTGGTGAGGACTGGAAGAAGCAATTGGGTACCATGGAACTGGACAGCGGCGGAGGACACTGGAGTACTGGGGACAAGTAAATTTTTTTTTTTTACCTTCTCCTCCTCTTTGCAGAAAACTGTATATCCTGGACAACCCCTTTAATGCATTAGGTCGGATTCACATGACCGAGTCCCCGTTAGGAAAAATGGTCTATGTCATGCCCATGTCCTAGTAGTTAGAATAGATCAGGGTTGTCCAACTACAGCAAGTTTCCCTGTCCAGAGGATCCTGAGAAGTAGGGTGTTTTGCACCCCAGTATTGAGTGAAGATGCAAAAAGGTGGTTAGCATGGGAGCCTTGCAGCGCTGGAGTCCTGGGTTCTCCCCATGTATGGGTGGGTTTCCTCTGGGTACTCCGATTGCCTCCCACACTCCAAAGACATACTGATAGGGAATAGAGATTGTAATCCCTGTATGGGACAGTGACTGTGCTGCGGAATATGATGGCACTATATAAGTAAGTCCTTAGATCACCTTTATTATGTCCGCCATTCTATATCATCAACATAAAACCAGGAACAAAAAAATCAGAATATGATTTGCATTTCTTTTCAATACCTTGAATGAGCCCCGTACAGTAGCCAACGTGACAATACAACTGGGCGGGGAGCACAACTCCTGACAACTCCCGGTCCCTGTAAGTAAACTGTTGTTATTGCTTTATGGCCGCTGTAATCGGCCCCTCAATGACTGAGTTTACAGAATTATTAGTGACTTCTCTACAACTTTCTCTCCTTCCTCTCACAATGCTCTGTTAGGGGCCACACTTTCCTTGAAGTGATTAATTCCCAATTAGCACTTTGCCCACTTCCTGCTCCTTGAGAATGTGTCACACTTCCAGATGCTTGGGAAAATGAAGCACATTCTTAACCCTTTAGAGACCAAAGCCACCGGCTTCACAGCACAAGTTTTTAATATCTCCCACTATTTTGGGCATTAGTGTTAATAGTCTTGTCTTTTTTGTATTTTTGTCAATTTTGCAATTTTTTTGGAAGACTGATCAGATTTTCTGAGCTCCTCCTGTCTGAACGAAATCTGATACCAGGTCTCTTCTACACATTCCCAATGTTGTTGCAAACTCTTCAACTCTACCCACAGGTGTTGGATTGGGATGAGGTCTGGAGATTGTGGGGGCCAATCCGGCTCCTCTACTTCATTGTCATTGGACCATCTCTTCGGTAATCTCGATGTATGCTTTGGGTCATTGTCCTGCTGGAACACTATGTCGTCCTTTTCATACCCATAGTACTTGGGTGTACACTATAACTCGTCTTGTAAGATATTCACATATAGCTCAACATTGAGACCACTATTGTTCCTTGTCAAGTATGGAACATCAATGATTCTGGTCAAGTATCCAACGACTTTGGCTGTGAAACAACCCCATATCATCAGGACTCCTCCACCAAACTTGACAGCTCCTTCAATTTCTCGATCCATTAGCCCCTTTTCTCCCATTTGAGCCTGGTCTATTGACTATCGTCTCATCGGTCCAACCACACATTTCCAATCTTCTACTGTCCACTTTTCATACTTTTTAGCAAACTGGAGCTGACACTTCTTATGAAAATATTGAAGTTGAGGCTTCTTCACATTTTTTTCAGGCCACCATTCCAGACTAGTGTAGCTCACGTCGCATGGACATCTGTGATCTCACTATTACGAAGAATACAAGCCACATCCACTTCCAGATTTGTAGCACCAGAAATGATAGACCTTGTGATGAGCCGACTTGTTGACTCTGATATTTTGTGTCCACCTCTTGGCTTTTGAATGGATGGACGGACTTCATTGTAGATTCTTCCACCTGTCGTGGGACTCACATAATGCCGTTCGGTAACTTTCTTAGACGAGACGTCGCTATCGATGAGCTGGATGATGCTGTTTCTCTTCTTGAGAAATCTTCTTCATGGCTGATCCTTGATATGAACGAGTGACCTTTCACTTGGGAATCCCCTAATAACACCCTGAGCTATAGGGAGTGTGAGAACAGGTTGTAATGTGTAGTAGACAAGAAGAAAAAGATTTTTCCACCACCAGGAGCGAAACAGTAACAATGCAGTTACAGTGTTGGCCAAAAGTATTGGCACCCCTGCAATTCTGTCAGATAATACTCATCTTCTTCCAGAAAATGATTGCAATCACAGATTCTTTGGTATTATCTTCATTTAATTTGTCTTCAATGGAAAACCACAAAAAGAATTGTCAAAAGGCCAAATTGGATATAATTCCACACCAAACATAAAAAGGGGGTGGACAAAAGTATTGGCACTGTTTGAAAAATCATGTGATGCTTCTCTAATTTGTGTAATTAACAGCACCTGTTACTTACCTGAGGCACCTAACAGGTGGTGGCAATAACTAAATCACACTTGCAGCCAGTTGAAATGGATTAAAGTTGACTCCACCTCTGTCCTGTGTCCTTGTGTGACCACATTGAGCATGGAGAAAAGAAAGAAGACCAAAGAACTGTCTGTGGACTTGAGAAGCAAAATTGTGAGGAAGCATGAGCAATCTCAAGGCTACAAGTCCATCTCCAAAGACCTGAATGTTCCTGTGTCTACCGTGTGCAGTGTCATCAGCGTCTGAATGAGAAGGGGCTGTATGGTAGGAGACCCAGGAAGACCCCACTTCTTACCCAGAGACATAAAAAGCCAGGCTGGAGTTTGCCAAAACTTACCTGAGAAAGCCAAAAACGTTCTGGAAGAATGTTCTCTGGTCAGATGAGACAAAAGTAGGAAAAGGCCTCAACATAGAGTTTACAGGGAAAAAAAGAGGCCTTCAAAGAAAAGAAGACGCCCCCTACAGTCAGACATGGCGGAGGTTCCCTAATGGTTTGGGGTTGCTTTGCTGCCTCTGGCACTGGACTGCTTGACCGTGTATTATAAAGTCTGAAGACTACCAACACATTGTGCAGCATCATGTAGGGCCCAGTGTGAGAAAGCCGGGTCTCCCTCAGAGGTCAGGGCTCTTCCAGCAGGACAATGACCCAAAACACACTTCAGGTCAGCACTAGAAAATGGTGGTGAGAGAAAGCACTGGAGACTTGTAAAGTGGCAGCAATGAGTCCAGCCCTGAATCCCATAGAACACCTGTGGGGGAGGGGGAGAGATCTCTTGGTGGCAGTTTGGAGAAGGCCCCCTTCACATCTCAGGGGGGACCTGGAGCAGGAGCCAAAGAAGAATGGTCTAAGATTCCAGCAGAGCCTTGTAAGAAACTCATTGCTGGTTAGCGGAAGCGGTTGTGCGCAGTTATTGTGTCTAAAAGTTGTGCTACCAAGTATTAGGCTGAGGGCGCCAATACTTCTGTCCGGACCATTTTTGGAGTTTTGTGTAAAATGATCAATGATGTGACTTTTTTTTCATTCTCTTTTGTGTTTTTTCATTGGAAGCGAAATAAATGAAGATATTACCAAAGAGTTTGTGCTTGTAATCATTTTCTGGAAGACACCGAGGATTATCTGACAGAACTGCAGGGGGGCCAATACTTTTGGCCAACACTATACATGACAAGAATCTGCACAACTAAATAGTCAATAGTCACATTTATGTATGAGATAGCCAAGAAGATTGTCTATAAAATGATGGTAGTCTCACGTTCCAAGCTGTAGTGGATGGTGAGATAAGGATATAATATTGTTACCCTTTTGCTCTTCTGCATCTTTATGTTTGCCATAAGTTGTTAGACTTCTAAATGTTGTCACCCATGTAAAGATGAAGTACACGGTCCAGAGCTGAGCGACCTGCAACACCGAGAAGATATTCTGAAGCATCTGCCAAACCTTTGTAGCCCTTCTCTGCCTAGTGAGTGTGAGGAATGCCAAAACTCTCTCACCGGCTCCGTCAGGTTATTAACTAACGAAACTCTATGTGATCCATGTCTCCGAGACCAACGTCCCTAATCTTATTAACTGAAGATGGTCCACAGGGGACCCTCCGAAAAGCTGTCTACAGTCAGACTACACATTATCCCCTGGTTATTTTTTTATTAAAAAATGTCTGCGTGATTGAGAAGAGCGGCTCCTCACGCCGGCGGTGCTGCTGAATGGCTCTAGTTAGGAGATTAGATTAATAGAAGAGTTTGTCTACGAGGAGACAGACAGGTTAGATAAGCCAGTGGCAAGAAACTTAATCTGCTCAGGGCACTGCCAGGTGTTCTTTTAATTGCTTTTGTTCCCAAGACGTTGTCGTAAGAGTCCTTGAGAAGTTTACAAACATTTAGAACATGCTAAGATATAGTAAATCATAGGTGAAGGACCTGCATGAAATAATATATATGCACAGGAGTCATTACAGTACACGTGCCAAAGGAGGTAGATCGGAGTCTTAGGCTCGGTTCACATCTGCGCTTGTATTCCGTACGGCGATTTTCTCTCTGCGTTTTTCGTCTTCTTCAGGCAGAAACCAAATGGAAACCATGCAGACCCCGTTATCGTCTATGAGGTCTTTCCTAAGTTAACCAATTTTTTAGGCAGGTTAGGTTTCTATTCCATAGGTGCCCAAGTGGACCCCCGAATGGAAACCCGAGTGCAGATGTGCCACAATAGGTGCCCAAGTGGACCCCCGAATGGAAACCCAAGCGCACAAAGTTGCATGAAGGTGGTCATGACTGAA
The DNA here is from genome assembly GCF_031893055.1 of Leptodactylus fuscus. Taxonomy (NCBI): domain Eukaryota; kingdom Metazoa; phylum Chordata; class Amphibia; order Anura; family Leptodactylidae; genus Leptodactylus; species Leptodactylus fuscus. The sequence goes on from NC_134270.1 coordinate 16,136,439, forward strand.
AATAACTGCAAACCCAACTTCTTGGACCCCCACTCATCATGAGAGCAGGTTTCCTGATTCCCAGTCATCGATCCCTTCTCATCATACCTTTACCACATTCCTCCGGATAGGCAATATTTTTGGATTCCTTTTTAATCTTTGAAGACTGGTCAATGTGATTTATGTGATAATTTTGTGGTATTTTTTTGGACATTTTTGCCATTCTTGTCTGGCAATAGTGGTCTTCATCTCCGACATAGGCTCCTCTCCGCTGATTCCAGCACAGTTAGAATTTTTTTCTCTAGCCCCCACCAATCCTGAGCAATCATTTCTGTTACGTTCAGCACATAATGTGCTAATGAGGCTCTACACGGTCAGGTGGGCGGTCCTGGACTGGAGCAGACAAATAGGAACTGCCCAAATGACAGTAGAGAGCCTTCTTGGCGTATTAAGAACTGCATGAATTGCTCAGGAATGGTGGGGGCTAGAGAAAAATTCCAACTGTGCCGGAATCAGTGGAGTGGTGCTTATTAAAGGATACAAAGGTGGAAGTGAAAGGTCCTCTTTAAAGACATGTGCACATTGAACTAAGACCTCGTTCACACGGGGCGCGATATGGCGTATTTTGGTCCTGATTGAGACGTGGGAAGCACAAAATGCGCCTGCCACGACTGTAGCAGCTTCCGACAGTCACGGCTTCCCCCTCTGGAGTAGGTTCAAATGAATGGGCCTAGTCCGGAGGGTGCTGCCGCGAGACGGACGCCAGGGCTGAATCAGCCGCGGAATACGCCTGAAGAAAGTGCAGCTTGCTCACGGAAAAAAGTAAGCTAGTGGTCTAACAGCAGTTATTTACAGACCCCCGTGGACCCCATAGACTATAATGGGGTCCACTGGGTGCCCGCCATTTTCTCTCCACCAATTTTCGGTGGAGTCTGCGAGGGAGTCTCTTAAGGAGGCATATGTGAACACCAGTCCATAGGGTTCCCTTTAAATTTTTCACTTTAGGGGCAAAATAGAAGCAGAATAGAGGTAAGATACAGCTGAACCAAAACGGGGCTAAACAAAAGTCCTACCTACCCAGAAGTGGGTCCTGCCTTCAGAAATTTTGGAAACCGCTGTCTTATACCATTAATACTAGTAGAAGTATAAAAAGTTTCTATTTGTACAAAAATGAGCAGATGATCAAACCAAATGCCCTGCCGGACTAGGAGGAAATATCTCTACAACAGATCTATCCCATATAAAGACATCTCCGCCCGCATCTACAGCTGATCCTCTCCGGTCCTCTGACAACTGTAAGTTGACCCAGATGGAACTTTCATTCCAAAAAGAAAAAGAAAAAAGTCGTAAAATGACTTGGCCTTTATCTCCACATTCTCCTTGTTTATCTTGTAAGTGAAGGGCAGCGAGTTTAGCTTGAAAGTAAAAACCAGTTCTTATCTAGAACGATAGAAAACGTACTTGGGCGATGGAAACTTTATTGCAACGTCCGGAGAGTTTTCTCGTATTCTGATTAATGGCCCTTAATAACCAATTACACCGAGCGGCGAGACAAAGCAGAACATTGTCCTGACCTGCTCCGCGGCCTGGTTATAGGGACATTGTACTTGTCTACGAGAGACACCAGCCCCATATACTGTATAGCGGCCCACGCTTTAGGCAGGGCTGGCTTTACAAGGACTCTTCAAAAAGTGACGTGGATTTTTTAACTCTGTTTATTACGATCACCTTACTTTTCTACGTAGTCGCCTTCCTTTGCGTTCTTACTAGTCACATGACTAGACCACTGACCCCTCCTCCCGCCCTCGCACTGTACCGTACAAGAGGACAGTAAAAAAAAAGTGTAAAAAGTGTGAAATGAAGCATAAAAAAGGAACGAAGAACAATTCATGGGTTTTGATCCTTCAGTCACTGCCGTCTATAGATGCAGAAAACGTCTCAAATTCAGCTCCAGAAGATGCAGTGTGAACACACCCTAAGGATGGCTGAAGCTCAAATGCCCAGCCAGCTATTCCTACAGTCCTCTTATATACGGTCAGGATACCCTCCTATCTATCTATCCATCTACTAATCTATCTATCTCCTATCTATCTATCTATCTATCTCCTATCTATCCATTATCTATCTATCTATCTATCTATCTATCTCATCTCCTTGTCTCGTTCCCTGTCTGTCCCCTCACCCTGCAGGTCTCCTTGGCTGGGGTAGTTTCGGGGTCTCCTCATGCCCCTTCCTCGGTGTATTCAGCCTGTTTTCCTGCCTGTCAGTGACTGTAGTGGGGGCTGGGCCTGGTATTTTTAGTGCGGGTTTTATGGAGAGGATCCCTGTGGTTTGGCTCCACACTGAAATATTGTCCTGGTCTGAATGACAAGTCCACAGAGAAGGCAGTGATGGCGTAAAGCTAACTGGGCAGGAGAGGGACATCATGGCGGCCTCATGTGTGGGGAGGGGCCGTAGAATGGACCCCATTAACATGTTTAGGGGCTGTAGGATTGGGCCCTGTGTATGTGTATAGGGGATGTGGAAGGAAACTCTCCGTACATGTGGAGGGGTCGTAGGAGAGGAGTCTTTGGTTTATTTAGAGGGGATGTAGAAGAGGGCCCCATGTACATCTAGACGGGATGTGACATATCCTGAGTATAGGTCATTATTTATTATGCTTACTTATATAGCGCCATCATATTCCGCAGCGCTTTACAGATATTGTCAGTCACTGTCCCATATAGGGCTCACAATCTACATTCCCTATCAGTATGTCTTTGGTGTGTGGGAGGAAACCCACGCAAACATGACGAGAACATACAAACTCCTTGCAGATGTTGTTATTGGCAGGATTTGAACCTAGGACTTCAGTGCTGCAAGGCTGCAGTGCTAACCACTGAGCCACCATGCTGCCTACGCAATATGTATGACCCCAGCCCTTGTAGTACCCCAGCGTGACTCCAGCCCTTGTAATACCCCAGTGTAACCCCAGTCCTTGTAATACCCCAGCGTGACCCCAGTCCTTGTAATACCCCAGTGTAACCAATCTTGAGGAAGCTCTTCTACCATTAGTACTGATCCGTCGCAGCAGGATGGAATAAGCCCCCGATAATTTTTTGCATATACCTGCAGCGCTCTCCATTCTTTCCATTTTCCTATTTTGGGACCAGATGCCAAACCCCCCGGAGCTCTAGTGAGTTCTATCTCTGCGCTAAGACTGCGATGGCTCCTGGAGGTGCCGGCCTGTCTCTTATTTTTCCCTCCAGATTTTTGGCAGGCAGCTGTGATAACTACTAAATGAGGGTGCGCTCGCGTTGTATGGCATTATTGTATTTGTGTAACCCTTCTCTGCTGTCAGGAAGGTTAAACACACTCGGCCGCCCCTACTAGTAAAGCAGATAGCTCAGGTTTAATGGCGCGCCTGCCCTTACTTTGAAGAACAATTCAACCATACATTGTGGAAATCCGCACATTAACCCCTTCCCCACCAGACACATATGCGGCGTATTATGGAATGAACTATGTATAAGGTCTCAAAAAACTAGTGGAAATAAAAAATATCTAGCCAGAAATATCTCGGCATATCGCAGAACAGCTGTCGGTTTTCAGACTGAAATATGGTTAATACAAACTTGACAACTCCCCCAGAATGGTAGGTCACTCCTTTTTCGGGGACCTCCTGCAGATTCTCGGACAGTCACTTTATTTGTGACTTGGGCACGTTATATGCCGAAAAGGTGACCGATTAGGATTCAGTGGTGACCTGGGAGCCAGAAGACATGTGAATGGTTCGGGATGATGACTAGAACACAAGAAGATGCCGAAGCAGAGCCAAGGAAAGTTTGATGAGATTGATGCCCCCATGTGCCCGATTAAACCTCAGTGGTGACCTGGAAGCCAGAAGACATGTGCATAGTCAGGGATGATGACTGGAACATGATTGGATGCCACTGCAGAGCCCAGGAAAGTTGATGCCCCCATGTGACCGATCAGGCCTCAATGGTGACCTGGAAGCCAGAAGACATGTGCAAAGTTAGAGATGATGACTGGAACCAAGAGGATGCCTAGGGGAGCCTACAACAGTGTGATGACATTGATTCCTCAATGTAACCGATTAAACCTCAGTGGTGAACTGGGAGCCAGAAGACATGTGCATAGTCAGGGATGAAGACTGGAACTAAGAGGATGCCACGGCAGAGCCCAGGCATGTTTGATGACAATGATGCCCCAATGTAACCGATTAAACCTCAATGGTGACCTGGAAGCCAGAAGACATGTGGACGTTCAGGGATGAAGACTGAAACATGATTGGATGCCACAGTGGAGCCCAGGAAAGTGTGATGACATTGATGCCCCAATGTAACCGATTAAACCTCAGTGGTGACCTGGGAGCCAGAAGACATGTGGACAGTCAGGCATGATGACTGGAACCAAGAGGATGCCACAGTGGAGCCAAGGAAAGTGTGATGACATTGATGTCCCCATAATATTGATTAGGTCTCAGTGGTGACCTGGGAGCAAGAAGACATGTAGATGTTCAGGGATGAAGACTGGTACATGATTGGATGCCACTGCGGAGCCCAGGAAAGTTGATGCCCCCATGTGACCAATCAGGCCTCAATGGTGACCTGGAAGCCTGAAGACGTGCAAAGTCGGAAATGATGACTGGAACCAAGAGGATGCCTAGGGAAGCCTACAACAGTGTGATGACATTGATTCCTCAATGTAACCGATTAAACCTCAGTGGTGACCTGGAAGCCAGAAGACATGTGGATAGTCAGGGATGATGAGTGAAATATGAGAGGATGCCACAGCGGAGCCCAGGAAAGTTGATGCCCCCATGTGACCGATCAAGCCTCAGTGGTGACCTGGAAGCCAAAAGACAAGTGATGACTAGAACACTAGAGGATGCCACAGCGGAGCCCAGGGAAGTTTGATGACAATGATGTCCCCATATTATTGAATAGGCCTCAGTGTTGACCTGGGAGCCAGAAGACATGTGGATGGTCAGGGATGATGACTGGAACACAAGAGAATGCCGAAACATTGTCTAAGAACGTGTGATGACATTGATGCCTCCATGTCACCGATTAGGCCTCATTGGTGATCTGCAAAGATCTGGAAACCAGAAGACATGTGCATGGTCCGTGATGATGACTGGAACCAAGAGGATGACACAACAGAGCTCAGGAAAGTGTAATGACATTGTTACTCCCCCGTTCTTCTGACCAATGGAAATCTAGTCCATCAGACCCCCACCAATCTGCAAGTGAATCCTATCCTATAGATAAGGAATAACTTGTTACGATGGGAATACCCCTTTAACAACGTAATTAGAATCAAAACATAAAGCTTCACCTCCTCAGTTCTATAAATTTATATTTAGCATTTTGTATAACATGGTCGCAACATTATCAGACATAAAACTATTGTAGCTGTCCGTATTTCTTCAGAGTTTTTTTTATCGGATTTCATCTTTATACCGACGCCAAACTTTTGTAGACCCCCAGAATTCTGTTCTCAGGACTCCCCCCGGATGACGCAGAAGGTTGGGAGACAGAAAGGAAGATACAAACAGACCCAGGAGGTAAGATTAGATATAAGATAAATACTGCGTTCCGGCCACGGATATATTGTTTGTGTTGTAAGTGATGATCTAAAGGCTTGTTCTATTCCCGTCATGCTTCATTATAGGGTCGGTGGGAATGAAGAAGATGGAGTTTAGGATCTGCCAGATATTTTTTCGCTATGAAGATCGTTGCGAGAATATTGACTTTATACCCACAGCTTTAACTTCTGTTTAAAGGGATTCTACCATTAAAATCGAATATTTTCTCATTAACACGTAGGAATAGTCTTAAGAAAGGCTATTCATCTCCTACCTCTAGATGTCTTGTCCGCGCCGCTGTTCCGTAGAAATCCCGGTTTTCGCCGGTATGCAAATAAGTTACACAATACTGTGTAAGCGGCCATTTTCTTGTGCAGTTGGCTTTGCCTTTGGCCCGAGGCCTAGACGTTTGAAGCCAACTCCCGGAAGAAGACGCGTGAAGAGCCCGTTCCCAAAGAAGACACAATGACACAATGGTCTAGAGAAGACCCTATTGACCTGTATGGGGGTGTTTTCTAAGCATTCTCTCAGATCTACGTAGAGAGGGGAGTAAATAAGATGTGAAATCGGATTTTGTGTCTTATCTACGTATCCTTTGTGGGTGTGTGTGTTTGGATGTTTGGATGTTTGTTCCTCAATCACGCAAAACCCGCTCGACCGATTTGGCAGAAAGTTTCCACAAACATAGTTAATACACCTGATTGCGCAATAGGCTACTTTTCGTCACAATAGCGCACATACGTTTGTGCCAGGACCCCCACAAAACCCAAACTCACACCACCATCTCTGCAAGCTCACACACTTTGGACCATAGCAAGCCCCAAAATTCCTATTGCCCTCTACAGCCTCGCCCCTAACCCCACACAATCACATATACATATACTTTACCACTTTGCCCCTCCCCTTACCGATACTCCAGGAGGCTCTCTTTAACGCTCCGGAGCAGCCATGTTTGCCGACCCCCACCGCTTTGACAATCCGCGACACCGCCCACCCATGTCAATACCCCTAGGAAGTCTAATAAATGCAAAAAAAAAAATAAAAAAAAAAAAAAAAAAATTACAAATTCAAATCCCCCCCCCCTTTCCCTAGAACACATATAAAAGTAGTTAAATACTGTGAAACACATACATGTTAGGTATCCCTGTGTCCGAAATCGCCCGCTCTACAAAGCTATACAAATATTTTGCCTGGACGCTTAACGCCGTAGCCGCAAACATACTGAAAAGTCCAAAACCGCTGTTTTTTCACTATTTTCATTATCATACAAATATCAATCAAAAGTGATCAAACCAATAGCATTTCCCGAAAATGCAACAACTACAAACTACACCCGGCCCCGCAAAAAAACACAACCCCTGACACAGACAAATAAAAAAGTGACTGCTGTCAGAATATGGCGACTTTTACAAACAAAAAAATGTCAACACACTACTGGCAGAAAATAACAAAGCATACAATGTCGTGTATCGAGGTCTATTAACTTCAAATCCTTCTGTCCCAAAGACACTATGTACAGTTTATACCAACACCGTATAGCAGCTGAAATACAAATTAGCTTCAACACAAAAGTCTCACGTATTCTCGGAATTTCAGCAAAAACAAGATACAAAGTTACATTTCATATCCCATACCTTATACACAGTACGAAAACCTTACCCGCGCCTGTATATACCCACTGCTACAATCACTGCAGACGAAGTCGCGGGTACCAGCTAGTACATAATAGCTGTGATGATCAGTGTGCTGTAAGTGAGGCAATTGCTGCAAAGACATCACGTACAGAAAAAAGGAAGTGGCAGCATATTATTTGGCTTAGTGGTCAGAATCAGAGCTTCAGGATTTTTAGGAATTTTTCATCCATGCGCAAGTGGGTCTCACATCTAGCAGGATGCAGTGCAAGGAATAGATGGGAAGGGGTCTGAATTTTAGCCATTGATAGCTGGGGGACAAGCTGCAAGCACATGTGTGCTCTATGAGGAGTTAAGGAAACCCTGCCCCCTCCCCCTTGAGGGTCTTAAAGGGACAGTGACTATACATTTTGGTAGGTAATAATTGCCAATTCCTTTAACCCCTGAACAGCCTGACAAGGTCTATGTGTCATTGAATAACCAAGGTTTTTTTCTTATTATTCTTGCATTACTAATGTAGCTGTATGGGGGCTCATTTTTTGCAAGATGAGTTGTATTTTTCATTCCATATGCGGAGACTTTATTTTTTTTACATTTTAGTACTTTTGCACAATAAAAAAATGTTTTATGGTAAAAAGAAAGAACTTTATTATTGTGTTGCTGCATTACAAGACACATAGGTGCAGATTTTCCAAGGGTGGTGTAGATGTCTTCATAAATTAGGCAAATCCTCTGGCAGTCTGGGCCAGTACTGAAATTCGTGCCAGCTCGTAGCTGGTGTGAATTTCAGTCATCCTTTACAACAGAAAATTGTTGTCAAATGTAACAGTGTCCTTATGAAGTACAGATTGTCCCGCAAAAAATAAGCTCTCCTGCGGCTCTGTATAAAACAAAAGCGGTTAAAAAAAATGCTTTTTTCTAATTCCATGCTATATTGAATTTTTGTTCCTGTGTCCCAGTACATTGTAACAAATATGAGCTGGAACCATTATGAAGTAGTTTGTCCTGCAAAAAATAAGCCCTCATACCGGTATGTGAGCGGAAAAATAGAACAGCTATGACTTTAGGAAGGCGGAGAGTAAGAAATGTAAGATGGCTGTGGTAAGAAGGGGATATTAAGTGGATGAGACCAACCTGCCAGATAGCTGAGGAAGTTCTGGAGACATTTTCTACCTCACAGAATATCCTCAGTGGGACAGCTTTATATTGTTTGCAAGGCAATCGCACCGATTATTAGGTATTTGTATACAGAGGCAGTACTGGACAGCTGTGGTTGTATACAGAGACATTACTTGGTTTCTTTCTATTATACAGAGAGATCTGTGAGTTGGTGCTGTCTAATCTGAGGCTATTATAGTGTTATAGTGTTATTACAGTGTTATATTGTTATTGTAGTGCTATTATATTGTTGTTATAGTGTTATTGTAGTGTTATTACAGTGTTATAGTGTTATTATATTATTATTATAGTGTTATAGTGTTATTATAGTGTTATTTTATAGTGCTATAGTGTTATTATAGTGTTATTACAGTGTTATAGTGTTATTATAGTGTTATAGTGTTATCATAGTGTTATTACAGTGTTATAGTGTTATTATAGTGTTATTACAGTGTTATAGTGTTATTACAGTGTTATTACAGTGTTACAGTGTTATAGTGTTATTATAGTGTTATTTTATAGTGCTATAGTGTTATTATAGTGTTATTATAGTGTTATTACAGTGTTATAGTGTTATTATAGTGTTATTACAGTGTTATAGTGTTATAGTGTTATTACAGTGTTATAGTGTTATAGTGTTATTACAGTGTTATTACAGTGTTACAGTGTTATAGTTATTTTATAGTTCTATAGTGTTATTATAGTGTTAGTATAGTATTATTACAGTGCTATAGTGTTATTATAGTGTTATTATAGTGTTATAGTGTTATTATAGTGTTATAGTGTTATCATAGTGTTATTACAGTGTTATAGTGTTATTATAGTGTTATAGTGTTATCATAGTGTTATTACAGTGTTATAGTGTTATCATAGTGTTATTACAGTGTTATAGTGTTATTACAGTGTTATTACAGTGTTACAGTGTTATAAAGTGTTATTCTAGTGTTATTTTATAGTGCTATAGTGTTATTATAGTGTTATTACAGTGTTATAGTGTTATTATAGTGTTTTATAGTGTTTTTATAGTTTTTATAGTGCTATAGTGTTATTACAGTGTTATAGTGTTATTATAGTGTTATTATAGTATTATAGTGTTATTATAGTGTTATTATAGTGTTATAGTGTCATCACAGTGTTATTACAGTGTTATAGTGTTATTATAGTGTTATTATAGTATTACCGTCTTATAGTATTATTATAGTGTTATAGCGTCATCACAGTGTTATTACAGGGTTATTTTAGTGTTATAGTGTTATTATATTGTTATAGTATTCTTATAGTGTTATAGTGTCATCACAGTGTTATTACAGTGTTATTATAGTGTTATTATAGTATTATAGTGTTATTATAGTGTTACAATGTTATTTTAGTGTCATAGTGTTATTATAGTGTTATAGCATTATTATAGTGTTATACCATTATTATAGTGTTATAGTGTTATAGCGTCATCACAGTGTTATTACAGTGTTATTATAGTGTTACAATGTTATTATAGTGTTATAGTGTCATCACAATGTTATTATACTGTTATTATAGTGTTATTATCGTGTTATAGTATTATTATAGTGTTACAATGTTATAGTGTTATTATAGTATTATAGTATTATTATAGTGTTATAGTGTCATCACAGTGTTATTACAGGATTGTTATAGTATTATAGTATTATTATAGTGTTATAGTGTCATCACAGTGTTATTACAGGGTTGTTATAGTATTATAGTGTTATTATAGTGTTATTATAGTGTTATTCTTGGGCAGGCTTCCCATCAGGTCACACATTGACACTCAGTCATTGTAATTTCCTATCAGGGGTAATTCATGATGGCGTTCGCACCTCCTGAGTGTACACTATCGCCTCTTCCACCACTCACATTGACAAATCTTTTGTGACTACAATGGATTTCAGCTTTTGTAATGGAATTTACATGATAATGAAATGTCACCTTTTCAAGCCTGGGGGCACTCAGAGAAAGTCAACATTTGGGTGGGTGAATGAGACCCTTGGTTATCGCAACTGTTTGATCTTCAACAGTCAAAGGATAATCCACAGAGAAGCCTCATTGACGCTCAATATGGTGCCATGTACTTTACTATACCATATAAGAGACTGAAGAGCAGATGAGCTGATATACAAGGTATTCATTACAGATACTAAAGATGGACGTATATAAGAGGTCTATGGGCTCAGCGCCATGAGCTTGGGATGGGGTCGGCCAACCATATAATGCTGGAGACATAGGGATCAGTCTGTAAGATTTGTTGATTGCCAGTTACATAGACTCCTCTTATAGCAGTTTTCTCTCCTCTCTCAATTCAGTACACATGCACTCCTCCGCTGAGCCGAGTGTGCATGTCAGTGTCAGGTGAGATGAAACCGCTAATCACATGTGACCCTGGGAACATGATGTCACCAGAAGCCTGGAGAGAGTGCCGGACACCCCGCAGAGGTCTGGAATAATAGGGAAAGGTCAGTACGTTTTTTTTTGTTTTTTTATGACGCCTGCTTTGGGCCTTCACCAATTATACAATGAGAACTGAAGAGACCCCGAAGTGTAATAATGTCACTTCCAGTTGTATCCAAACTTTTTTGACCTGAAATGACCTGCTGCTCTGATTATATTTTTTTATTGTTGTTTATTTATATAGCACCATTACTTCCATAGTGCTGTACATTATTATATTACTTCCATGGTGCTGTACATTATTATATTAATTCCATGGTGCTGTACATTATTATATTAATTCCATGGTGCTGTACATTATTATATTACTTCCATGGTGCTGTACATTATTATATTAATTCCATGGTGCTGTACATTATTATATTAATTCCATGGTGCTGTACATTATTATATTAATTCCATAGTGCTTTACATTATTATATTAATTCCATGGTGCTGTACATTATTATATTACTTCCATGGTCCTGTACATTATTATATTAATTCCATGGTACTGGACATTATTATATTAATTCCTTGGTGCTGTACATTATTATATTAATTCCTTGGTGCTGTATATTATTATATTAATCCCATGGTGCTGTACATTATTATATTAATTCCTTGGTGCTGTACATTATTATATTACTTCCATGGTGCTGTACATTATTATATTAATTCCATGGTGCTTTACATTTCAGTGTTTACATACGGTACACAAAATATACAGAACAAATATAATACTAACCGACTGGCACAGAGGGATAGAGGGCCCGGCCCACAAGGACTTACAGTCTATGATGGTTACTGCCATACCTTTGATAGTTCTTTGATAATTCTGTCATACCTGTACCCTGGTAGATGCTATCATACCTACTACTCTGCTAGTTACTGCCATACTGACTACTACTCTGATAGATACAGCCATACTGACTACTACTCTGATAGATACTGCCATACTGACTAATACTCTGCTAGTTACTGCCATACTGAGTACTACTTTGATAGTTACTGCCATACTGACTACTACTCTGATAGATACTGCCATACTGAGTACTACTCTGATAGTTACTGCCATACTGACTACTACTCTGATAGTTACTGCCATACTGACTACTACTCTGATAGTTACTGCCATACTGACTACTACTCTGCTAGTTACTGCCATACTGACTACTACTCTGATAGTTACTGCCATACTGACTAATACTCTGCTAGTTACTGCCATACTGACTACTACTCTGATAGATACAGCCATACTGACTACTACTCTGATAGTTACTGCCATACTGTCTAATACTCTGCTAGTTACTGCCATACTGACTACTACTCTGATAGTTACTGCCATACTGACTACTACTCTGATAGATACTGCCATACTGAGTACTACTCTGATAGTTACTGCCATACTGACTACTACTCTGATAGTTACTGCCATACTGACTACTACTCTGATAGTTACTGCCATACTGACTACTACTCTGATAGATACTGCCATACTGAGTACTACTCTGATAGTTACTGCCATACTGACTACTACTCTGATAGTTACTGCCATACTGACTACTACTCTGATAGTTACTGCCATACTGACTACTACTCTGATAGTTACTGCCATACTGACTACTACTCTGATAGTTACTGCCATACTGACTACTACTCTGATAGTTACTGCCATACTGACTAATACTCTGCTAGTTACTGCCATACTGACTACTACTCTGATAGATACAGCCATACTGACTACTACTCTGATAGATACTGCCATACTGACTAATACTCTGCTAGTTACTGCCATACTGACTACTACTCTGATAGTTACTGCCATACTGACTACTACTCTGATAGATACTGCCATACTGAGTACTACTCTGATAGTTACTGCCATACTGACTAATACTCTGCTAGTTACTGCCATACTGACTACTACTCTGATAGTTACTGCCATACTGACTAATACTCTGATAGTTACTGCCATACTGACTACTACTCTGATAGTTACTGCCATACTGACTAATACTCTGATAGTTACTGCCATACTGACTACTACTCTGATAGTTACTGCCATACTGACTAATACTCTGCTAGTTACTGCCATACTGACTACTACTCTGATAGTTACTGCCATACTGACTAATACTCTGATAGTTACTGCCATACTGACTACTACTCTGATAGTTACTGCCATACTGACTACTACTCTGATAGATACTGCCATACTGACTACTACTCTGCTAGTTATTGCCATACTGACTACTACTCTGATAGATACTGCCATACTGAGTACTACTCTGCTAGTTATTGCCATACTGACTACTACTCTGATAGATACTGCCATACTGAGTACTACTCTGCTAGTTACTGCCATACTGACTAAATCTCTGATAGTTACTGCCATACTGACTACTACTCTGATAGTTACTGCCATACTGACTACTACTCTGCTAGTTATTGCCATACTGACTACTACTCTGATAGTTACTGCCATACTGACTAATACTCTGCTAGTTACTGCCATACTGACTAATACTCTGCTAGTTACTGCCATACTGAGTACTACTCTGATAGTTACTGCCATACTGACTAATACTCTGCTAGTTACTCCCATACTGACTACTACTCTGATAGTTACTGCCATACTGACTAATACTCTGATAGTTACTGCCATACTGACTAATATTCTGCTAGTTACTGCCATACTGAGTACTACTCTGATAGTTACTGCCATACTGACTAATACTCTGCTAGTTACTCCCATACTGACTACTACTCTGCTAGTTACTGCCATACTGACTACTACTCTGATAGTTACTGCCATACTGACTAATACTCTGATAGTTACTGCCATACTGACTACTACTCTGATAGTTACTGCCATACTGACTACTACTCTGATAGTTACTGCCATACTGACTAATATTCTGATAGTTACTGCCATACTGACTACTACTCTGATAGTTACTGCCATACTGACTAATACTCTGATAGTTACTGCCATACTGACTACTACTCTGATAGTTACTGCCATACTGACTACTACTCTGATAGATACTGCCATACTGAGTACTACTCTGATAGTTACTGCCATACTGACTAATACTCTGATAGTTACTGCCATACTGACTACTACTCTGATAGTTACTGCCATACTGACTAATACTCTGCTAGTTACTGCCATACTGACTACTACTCTGATAGTTACTGCCATACTGACTAATACTCTGATAGTTACTGCCATACTGACTACTGCTCTGATAGTTACTGCCATACTGACTAATACTCTGATAGTTACTGCCATACTGACTACTACTCTGCTAGTTATTGCCATACTGACTACTACTCTGATAGATACTGCCATACTGAGTACTACTCTGATAGTTACTGCCATACTGACTAATACTCTGCTAGTTACTGCCATACTGAGTACTACTCTGATAGTTACTGCCATACTGACTAATACTCTGCTAGTTACTCCCATACTGACTACTACTCTGATAGTTACTGCCATACTGACTAATACTCTGATAGTTACTGCCATACTGACTAATACTCTGCTAGTTACCGCCATACTGACTAATACTCTGATAGTTACTGCCATACTGACTACTACTCTGATAGATACTGCCATACTGAGTACTACTCTGATAGTTACTGCCATACTGACTAATACTCTGCTAGTTACTGCCATACTGACTAATACTCTGATAGTTACTGCCATACTGACTACTACTCTGCTAGTTACTGCCATACTGACTACTACTCTGCTAGTTAGTGCCTTACTGACTACTACTCTGATAGATACTGCCATACTGACTACTACTCTGATAGATACTGCCATACTGACTACTACTCTGATAGTTACTGCCATACTGACTACTACTCTGATAGATACTGCCATACTGACTACTACTCTGCTAGTTACTGCCTTACTGACTAATACTCTGATAGATACTGCCATACTGACTACTACTCTGCTAGTTACTGCCTTACTGACTACTACTCTGATAGATACTGCCATACTGAGTACTACTCTGATAGTTACTGCCATAATCATTGATAAGTGACAACATACTGCTATTACTTATGTTATCCATCACTTAATGATAATGGGACACAACTTCTTGGGTGCCCACTGATTGTTTGGGCCTCAGATTGGTGGGGGTCTCAGATTGGTGTGGTCTCAGATTGGTGGGGTCTCAGATTGGTGTGGTCTCAGATTGGTGGGGTATCAGATTGTTGGGGTCTCACATTGGTGGGGGTATCAGATTGGTGGGGTCTCAGATTGGTGTGGTCTCAGATTGGTGGGGGTATCAGATTGGTGGGGTCACAGATTGGTGTGGTCTCAGATTGGTGTGGTCTCAGATTGGTGGGGTCTCAGATTGGTGTGGTCTCAGATTGGTGGGGGTCTCAGATAGGCGGGGGCCTCAGATTGGTGTGGTCTCAGATTGGTGGGGTCTCAGATTGGTGGGGCCTCAGACCACCACACCAGGAGAAAGTACTCTGGTTGCTCTGATCAGTGGGGTCTGAGCGGTCGGACCCCCCACCCATCTCCACGTTATCCCCTATCCTGATTAAATCCATAATTCATGGAGGTGAATTAGAGTTTGGGAACTCCATTCACTTGTGCAGGATAAAGATCCATGTAGATGATCACCTATGTGGGAATCTGTCAGCCTGGCCCCTGGTGCCCACCCACCTGCACAACCGCCACAATCTGCTGCAATGTGTGAACAGAACCTAAGGCAGGTGATGAGCCCCACAGGGACTGGCACTGGTCAGAGAGATGGTAACCTCTATACAGCGCTGTGGAATATGTTGGTGCTATTTAAACAGTTACACTATTCTGGAACATGGGAAAGCTGAGTGACAAGTCCCATAGAGAGCCAGCAGTCCCAGGACCAGATACATGAGATGGTCAGGATGCAGGACTGATAGACCTCAGTGTGTATGGTGGTGGGCTGACATGGGGGGGGGGGGGGGCTATCCCGACTGCACAATATTAACTCATAAATTCTCGGCACAGATCATAAAGTCCCGGGACAGATTTATTAGCATTAGTAGTGGAGTGAATGGCGGCTCAGGGAGGGAAGGGTTAAGGTGCCCGCAGGGGGAAGAACAGAGGATTTATTACACAGGACAATGTGCCGGAGCCTCAGCTGATATATAGACAAACACAGCAGTCCCAAATCCTCAAGACTCCGGCACAGGCGCCTCATAAAAGCCAAGATAAACAGAGGAGAGCCCAGGATGAGCCAGACAGCAGCCCCATATACTGGGGAGGGGGCCGGGGGGCTACAGCTACTACTAATATACCAGAGACTATGCTATAGCTATCTTCTATCTATCTATCTATCTATCTATCTATCTATCTATCTATCTATCTATCTATCTATCCATCCATCCATCCATCCATCCATCCATCCATCCATCCATCCATCCATCCATCCATCTATCTATCTATCTATCTATCTATCTATCTATCTATCTCCTATCTATCTATCTCCTATCTATCTATCTATCTATCTATCTATCTATCTCCTATCTATCTATCTATCTATCTTCTATCTATCTATCTATCTATCTATCTATCTATCTATCTCCTATCTATCTATCTATCTCCTATCTATCTATCTATCTATCTATCTATCTATCTCCTATCTATCTATCTATCTATCTATCTATCTATCTCCTATCTATCTATCTCCTATCTATCTATCTATCTATCTATCTATCTATCTATCATCTATCTATCTATCTATCTATCTATCTATCTATCTATCATCTATCTATCTATCTATCTCCTATCTATCTATCTATCTCCTATCTATCTATCTATCTATCTATCTATCTCCTATCTATCTATCTCCTATCTATCTATCTATCTATCTATCTATCTATCTATCTATCTATCATCTATCTATCTATCTATCTCCTATCTATCTATCTATCTATCTCCTATCTATCTATCTATCTATCTCCTATCTATCTATCTATCTATCTATCTATCTATCTCCTATCTATCTATCTATCTATCTATCTATCTCCTATCTATCTATCTATCTATCTATCTCCTATCTATCTATCTATCTATCTATCTATCTATCTATCTGTCTATCTATCTATCTCCTATCTATCTATCTATCTATCTATCTATCTATATATCTCCTATCTATCTATCTATCTATCTATCTCCTATCTATCTATCTATCTATCTATCTATCTATCTCCTATCTATCTATCTCCTATCTATCTATCTATCTATCTATCTATCTCCTATCTATATATCTCCTATCTATCTATCTATCTATCTATCTATCTATCTATCTATCTGTCTATCTCCTATCTATCTATCTATCTATCTATCTATCTATCTATCTCCTATCTATCTATCTATCTATCTATCTATCTATCTGTCTATCTCCTATCTATCTATCTATCTATCTATCTATCTCCTATCTATCTATCTATCTCCTATCTATCTATCTATCTATCTATCTATCTATCTATCTCCTATCTATCTATCTATCTATCTATCTATCTATCTATCTCCTATCTATCTATCTATCTATCTCCTATCTATCTATCTTCTATCTATCTATCTATCTATCTATCTATCTATCTATCTCTTATCTATCTATCTATCTATCTCCTATCTATCTCTATCTATCTATCTTCTATCTATCTCCTATCTATCTATCTTCTATCTATCTATCTATCTATCTCTTATCTATCTATCTATCTCCTATCTCTATCTATCTCCTATCTATCTATCTATCTATCTATCTATCTATCTATCTATCTATCTATCTCCTATCCATCTATCATCTATCTATCTATCTATCTCCTATCTATCTATCTATCTATCTATCTATCTATCTATCTATCTATCTCATACATCTGTGTTTCTTGCCTTCTCTCCATTTTCTTCTTTAAATATCTGTATTTTATCTATTCATTTCATCTTATATATTGAGTTTCTTTCTTTCTTTCTTTCTTTCTTTCTTTCTTTCTTTCTTTCTTTCTTTCTTTCTTTCTTTCTTTCTTTCTTTCTTTCTTTCTTTCTTTCTTTCTTTCTTTCTTTCTTTCTCTTTCTCTTTCCATTCCTATCTCCTCTGCCATCTCTCCTCCTGTATACAATGTATCCACACTTGACATGGGAGTTCTAGCTACCAGCAGAGGGCAGCAGACACCGGGTCCCAGTGGCTGTAGCCTGCACAGAATGGGCACAGACAACCCCCCACACACCCCATTGAAGTGAAAGAGGGAGGTGTCAGAGAAGCGACCAACCCTGACCACAGGCCATCTCACTACTTAAACCTGCATGACATCACAGCCCTATGGAGCCGGGCTAATAAATCCAAAGTAGCCAGAGGAGCTGTGGAGAGAGCAGAGGAGAGGAGCTCAGAGGAGAGGAGCTCAGAGGAGAGGAGCTCAGAGGAGAGGAGCTCGTGCCCATGTGAGGAGGATCCCCCTGACAACACTGCAAGGGACTGTGTGCATCCTTCCTCTTCTCATCCTCCTCATCCTCATCATCCTCCTCCTCATCATCCTCCCCTATTATCCTGTCTTGGAGAAAGCTGAGTCCCCAGTTACCATGGTGTTCCAGCTGAAAGTGGAGAATATTTAACAAGGGGGAGGCTGGAGCCAGCAGGCAGACAAACTGGTGCCATCAGGACTGGAGAAGAAGAGAGCAGACTTGTGCAGGACTGCAATGAGAGGGGGGGACCATCCAACTTCTCCATACCCCTGAGACCCCCCTCATGCCTCCTCATTTATGATCCCTGACACGAGAGGATAGGCCAGGTCACTGTACTCTCCGCAGCATGGATCACTCCCAGTGCCTTGTGACTATCTATGCCCTGGTGGTCTTCTTGGGACTGAGACTCGACCAAGCCGTGTGCCAGCATTACCTACACATCAGGCCGGCCCCCAGCGAAAAGCTACCACTGGTGGATCTTATCGAGCACCCGGATCCTATATTTGACCCCAAGGAGAAGGACCTGAACGAGACCGAGCTGAGGACTCTCTTGGGTGGCCACTTTGACCCCAACTTCATGGCCATCCACTTGCCCGAGGACCGACTCGGCGTGGAGGACCTAGCAGAGCTTGACTTACTCCTGAGGCAAAAGCCCTCTGGGGCCATGCCAGCCGAGATCAAGGGGCTGGAGTTTTACGAGGGGCTGCAAGGAAAGAAGCACAGACTGAGTAAGAAACTGCGAAGGAAGCTTCAGATGTGGCTGTGGTCCCAAACCTTCTGCCCGGTCCTATACACGTGGAATGACTTGGGCATCCGATTTTGGCCCCGTTACATGAAAGTGGGCAGCTGCTACACTAAGAGGTCTTGTTCGGTCCCGGAGGGCATGGTGTGTAAAGTGTCCAAGTCCATGCATCTGACCATCTTAAGGTGGAGGTGTCAACGCAGGCTCAACCAGCGCTGCACGTGGATCCCCATACAGTACCCCATCATATCGGAGTGCAAGTGCTCCTGCTAGGACTTCATGGGTTAATGTTGTATGCACTGTAATATGTAGGAATGTATATGTCTGTATATATGGTACCAGTTGAAATTTACTATTAAAAGGTCAGTATTATTCTTTTAAATAACCGGTCTCTACTGCATTCCCCCCCCCCCTCCCCCCCAAAAAAACCCCATTTGGATCTGGTTCCAGGGCTACGATTTATTTGATAAATATTATTATTATATTAATTATTATTATTGTTATTATTATTGTTATTATTATTATTATTATGTATCTGTATTTATATACAAAGCAAGGATTTTTTTTTCGGTTAATATTTTTTAATTATTATTTTTTTGCTATTTTTTTATTATTTTTTTTGTTTTATTTTATTTTTTTATATTTTTCTTTAATTATTTGAAGACTATTATTAGAGAGTTTTCCATTATTTGGGAAATTGACCTCAGATTTAAAAAAAGAAAAAAAATTAAGTTTTCAGCTACTGTTCAGACAGAAGAGACGTTTTTTTTCTGGGTTTTTTTTTTTCTGCTATTTATTCTTTTATTTTGATCTCTTTGTAGTAAAGATCCAGCGCAGATTAGAATTAAACCACTAAAATATTCAACCTCTCTTTTTGCAGTCTTTGTTATGTCCTGCGGGGGGCGCTGTAAGGAGATGGAGGCTGACAACCTGTCCGTGTAGCAGAGTTGGGTTTGTCTTGGGGTTGCTTTCCTTGTCTTGTGTGACCCAGATTATTGGAGTGTGTTAAGCATCTCCAAACCTCTAGCGCAACGTCAGCTCTGCTACATCTTTCTGTATGTCCTTGTTCTAACACCATGATAGGACTATGAGGTGTATAAGTGGCAGGGTTGGGGGTGCACATGTAGCAGGGTTGGGTTTGTCATGTGGTATAGCTCATTCGGGTCTTGCAAATCACTTTTTTGCATTTTATTATTACAATGCAGCCCCTATGACGAACTCAGCTCTGCTACATCTCTATATAAAACACTCCACCTTTTGGCAATGACCTATTTGGGTTACTGTTTATTAACTATTCTAACACCATAATAGCACCTATAGGAGCATAAGTGGCAGGGTTGGGGGTGCACATGTAGTGGAGATGAGTTTGTCATGTAGTGGAGATGAGTTTGTCATGTAGTAGCTTCCATTCTGTCATGTTACCTGAGACTTCTAGCAACTTTATTTTGCTGAAAACCTACAATGAATGAGGAATGCAACCCATAGAGCAATGTCAGCTCTGCTACATCAGTATGGAAAGTTTTTATATAGGTTGCTTTAAGGAAGGAGACGCTGCTGATGTTTCTAACACCATAGCAGTGATGGGGTTATACATACAGTATAGCAGAGGTGGGTTTGTCACTGTTGTGTTACCTGGGACCAGTCAATTGATTACATTTTATTGCAATGCAGGCTCTATGGCAACTTCAGCTCTGCTACATCTATATAAAATATATTTATGTCCTATATGGGTTAGGGGTAAGGACAGGTTGTTGTTTTAATATTCCAACACCATAATAGTAGTTTTTGGAGTTGCACGTGTAGCAGAGTTGCGTTTGCCATGTCAATGTGTTGGGATAACAGCTCAATATATTGCATTTTATTGCAATGCAGCCTCTATAGCAACTTCAGCTCTGCTACATTTATATAAAATATCCGCCTTTTTGCATTCTTTATGTCTTGTATAGGTTAGAAGTTGTTTTTTTTTTTTAGTATTTCAACACCATAATGGTAGTTTTTGGAGTTGCATGTGCAGCAGAGCTGGGTTTGTCATGGGATAACAGGTCGATTTATTGCATTTTATTGCAATGCAGCCTCTATAGCAACTTCAGCTCTGCTACATCTATATAAAATATCCTCATTTTTGCATTCTTTATGTCCTATATGGGTTAGAAGTTGTTTTTCTTTAATATTCCAACACCATAATAGTAGTTTTTGGAGTTGCACGTGTAGCAGAGCTGGGTTTGTCATGGGACAACAGGTCGATTTATTGCATTTTATAGAGTAAACCATGCCATTGCAGAAGGAATGCAGCCAGTATGGCCACTCGGGCTCTGCTACATGTGTATATGATGGTGATTTATGGGCTGGTGTCTTATTTCTTGCCTGGTAGGGCTGCAGTCAGTCAGTCGTGTGGACTGGCTGAGGGAGGAGGGAATGGGCTCAGCCTCCCTGGTGTCTCTGGTTTTGTACTGCCTGACATTGCCTTTAGACAGAACACGTGTCTTTCACACCTACAATTGTGGTATAGCAGAGCTGAAACTTGACTCTTTGTCAAGGCAGAACCTCCCAGGGAAGTGCTCACAAGGCTCTGGCACTGACACCGCTTTCTGCTCCCAGTCCTTGTCCTGACAACTTCTCCCAGTGCAAAAAAAAGACAAAGTTTTATACCCATGTAGCAGAGCTGAGATTGTCACGTGTAGCAGGGCAGAACCGCACTGCATAGCCTAGACCTGAAAGAGCGACAGATTCAGCTCTGCTACATGTGCACTTATATAGAGTCAATCCTGACACCCAGATTACCAAAGGATCCCGGGAGATCCACTATTAAGGTGATCGGGTGATCTATAGTGGGAAAGGTGGGATCTGCTATCTGCTAAATGGTTAACAATCTTACTACATTCCAGATTGGTGAAGCGTATTGATGTAGCAGAGCTAACTTTGACATCTAAGTCCCATCTCTCCCTAACTGAATACATTGTTGGCCATGACATGCACAGATGTAGTAGAGCTGACTTTGTCATTTAACTCTTGTCTCTGTTTTCCCTGCTAACCTGAATAAATTGTCCTGTATGACGTGTACAGATGTAGCAGAGCTGAATGTGTTATCTAAAGGGATTTTACCATGAACTGCTATTCACAGGATAGTCGATATGTGTCTGGTCATCGGTGGTCCGGCTACTGAGAACCCCTATAAAGGGATAAGTATCTGACACATGGGACCCCTTCCCAATACGTACTTATCCCCCTATCAGTTAATAGACAAGGGTCCCCGATTGTAGGGACCCCCCTGAGAATGGGATCATGAGGATGGGGTCTCCTGTGTGTAGATGGAGCAGCGGTACACGTGTGGCCACCACTTCTATGGGGCAGTTCTCCATCAATCCTATAGAAGTGGTTTGGTCAGTGGTCACACACGTGCGCCATCTCTCCAGGACCCCTGTCCTTGTGATTGGGGGTCTCAGAATGGTGCAGGGATCAGATACAGAGGATGGGGTAGAAGACAATTCCCAATGCAGTAGGTTTCCCTGTTACCCCATGTGATAGTCTCATCACAATCTCATCTCTGCTTCATCTACAATCTCTGCTCTGCTACATCTGTCATATTGTAACTATACACATGTGCAAAAACAAGGTGTCAGCCATTGCTAGGTATTGGCGTGTTAGGGAATGTGGTCATGCAAAGATCTAGCCGGGTGGGATTTCTGCCCACGGTTAGGTAGTCATAGCCCCTCGTGACACGGCCACATTTACTGTCATAAGTAGTAGTGTGATTAAATGTGGCCGTGTAATCCTAACCCAAAGGTAGCCCTAACCCATATAGCCCTAACCCATGTAGCCCTATCCCAGGGACAGCCCTAGCCCAAATATCCATAACCCAAGAGTAGCCCTAACCCATATAACCCTAACCCATATAGCCCTAACCCATGTAGCCTTAACCCATGTAGCCTTAACCCATATAGCCCTATTCCAGGGGCAGCCCTAGCCCAAATATCCATAACCCAAGGGTAGCCCTAACCCATATAACCCTAACCCAGTGGTAGCCCTAACCCAGTGGTACCCCTATCCCATATAGCCCTAACCCATGTAATCCTAATCCAGGGGTAGTCCAAACCCATATTACCCTATCCCAGTGGTAACCGTAACCCATATAGCCCTATCCCATGGGTAGCCCTAGCCCATCCATAACCCAAGGGTAGCCCTAACCCATATAACCTTAACCTGGGGGTAGCCCTAACTCATATGGCCCTAACCCAAATATCCATAATCCAAGGGTAGTCCTAACCCCTACAACCCTATCCCAGGGGTCTCCGTAGGCCATGCGGCCCTAATTTATATAACCCTAACCCCTGGGTAGCCCTAACCCATATAACCCTATTCCAGGGGTCTCCATAGGCCATGTGGTCCTAACCCATATAACCCTAACCCATGTAGCCTTGACCCTTGTAGCCCCAACTCAGGGTTCACCAATTGTGAGACTACAACTCCCAGCATGCCCTCTCCCTCCCATAGAAACGAACAGAGCCTATTAGGTTGCCGATGCCCATCTCTCTTTGTAATGGTGCATTAACCCTTCCTGTGCCCCACCTCGTAAGGGTTAAACGACACCGGTCGGCGTCGCTCGCTCACCCGCCGTACAGATGAAGATCTGCCGTTATCCCTGCTCACAACAAAACATCCTGCCCACTCTGAGAATTCATTGTAAAAGGATTAAAAGTTGAAATGCCTCGCATTTTATTTTTTTATTTTTTTTCTCGGCGTAATCTTGTGTGGCGCCGGGATGAGATGCTCAGCATCGAAAATATTCCTAATGTGACTCCAGGCGAGCAAACATAACCCTAATTTATTTCCAGAAGAAAGAGGAGATTCAGGTATTTGGGTTTGTAAAGCGGCAGTATTATGGATATTTGTTCGCCCCTGACAAATGCCCAAATAGCATTAAAATCAGCCATTCATCACATACGAATTTATGCAAAAAAAAAAAAAAAAAACACCGGCTCTGCGGCCAAGACTTTTTTTTTCTGAATTTTTTTTTTTTTTCCGAAAAAAAAAAAAGAAAAGTTTAGTTAAAAAAAAAAAAAAAAAAAAAAATCCAAAAGCGAGAGATTTCTTTACTGGTAAACATGAACATTATATGAACAGAAGTATTCGCAACTGGGACCGGGGCCAAAAAGACTGAATGTCAACAAATGTAGCCGAGGGGTTGACTGTGTGACAGGGCCGCGCTCTCTCCCCCTGTTGACATATAATATTAAAGCAATTTGCTCAACCTGGAACACTGGCGGTATATAGAGCCGCGCACAGTGTCCCTCTGTGTCACCTCGGGGTGACGGCCCATAAGGAGAAGACAAGGAGCACAAAAACATACAGGACGCGCTATGGGGGCCGGTGTCAGCCCAGGCCTTGGACCGACGGTCATACGGGGCGAGGAGCTGAAGGCAAACGGAATATTACACGTACAAGGCAAAAAGAAACATACACGCAACAATGTTACAATTAATGTTATAGGGTAGGGGTCAGCGCAGGCATGACCTTACACCAGCAGTCATGTCTACAAGAAACTAAGATGATGTGTCTGGAAATACATGGGTGCAGGAATGGATGGAATAACACTCAGGGCCGGGTCACATCTATGTTTGGGGGTTCCGTTGCCCTCAAACACTTTTATCAAGCGGAAACCACATTATAGTCTATGGGGTCCACAGCTTTCCTAAGGTAACCACTATTTTAGGCATTTGGGGGGGGGGGGGATTCCCAAGTGGAAACCTGAACGGAGATGTGAAGCGGGCCGCACAAAACAAAAGAAACATGTAAGCTACAATGTTATAACTAATCTTTGGGGGGTCGGCAGCAGTCAAGACCTTACACCACCAGTAGGGATGAGCGATCGGGAAATATCGGATCCCGATCGGCGATCGAGCAAATTTCACGATCAGGATCGGCTGGAAAATGATTGGAAATTGGATTTTGAAATCTCAAGATCGGCTCAACCCTACTGTATAGATGATATACAATTAGGGTTGAGCGATCGGGATCAAGAAAGATCAGATGCCGATCGGCGATCGAGCAAATTTCACGATCGGGATTGGATGGAAAATGATCGGAAATCAGGATTTTAAAATCGATCCTGAAATCTCAAGATCGGCTCAACCCTAGTCACCAGTCTTCAAGAAACAGAAGTGCAAACTAACTGCTAATGTCCACTGGATGTAAGACTATATACCTACAAGTTACAATATTCTATACCGGGGTGATGGTGGCTCAGTGGTTAGCAGCCTTGCAGCGCTGGAGTCCTGGGTTCAAATCCCACCAAGGACAAAACATCTGCAAGGAGTTTGTAGGTTCTCTCTCTCCAAAGACAAACTGATAAGGAAACATGTAAGATGTAGATTGTGAGCCCTAGTTGTGGCTCATAATCTACAAAAAAAAAGAAAAATGAAAATATATAACGTTAGTCCCGGTTCACATCTGCACTTGGGGACCCCTTGAACGGAAACCTATCCACATAAAAAAGCGCAGACCCCATAGACTATAATGAAGCCTGTGTGGTTTCTGTATGAAAATAGGGGAACGGAATGACCCGAACACAGATGTGAACCAGACCTTATAGGGGGTCAGTGTCAGCCAAGACCCTACACCGCTACTCATGGCACGCAAGGAACAGAAGTGCAAACTATATGGACGTGTCCAGTAATACGAGTATATAAGAGTTATTTATACGCAAAGCAAAAAGAAACCTACAAGTTACAATATTATAAACCACAATGTTACAATTCATGTTACGGGGTCGGCGTTAGGCAAGACCTTGCACTATCAGTTACGCTGGGTTGATGCTTGCACTTGGAGTTCCGCTCGTGGACATGAAAAACGGAGACTCAATCCGCTTCAAAGCAGTTGCCCGCAGACACTATAGACTATAATGGCAGCCGCCAGGTTTCCACTTGAAAAATGCAGAGAGAAAAGTCCTGCTTGTGGATTGGGGGACGGAGCCCGAACATTGGACCCAACAGTATGGAGCGCAAGATGTAGAGGTGCAAACCGGAGATGTCCAGAAATACATTGGGGTAAGAAATATCACACTCACTGAATAAGAAGAAATAAACTACAATGTTACAGCCAATATTTGGGGGTCGGTGTCAGTCCATGTCTCGCTGCGTCAGTCAATGTCTCGCTGTGTCAGTCCATGTCTCACCGTGTCAGTCAATGTCTCGCCATGTCAGTCAATGTCTCGCCATGTCAGTCAATGTCTCGCCGTGTCAGTCCATGTCTCGCCGTGTCAGTCCATGTCTCACCATGTCAGTCCATGTCTCGCCATGTCAGTCGATGTCTCGCTGCATCAGTCCATGTCTCGCCATGTCAGTCGATGTCTTGCTGTGTCAGTCCATGTCTCGCTGTGTCAGTCCATGTCTCGCTGTGTCAGTCCATGTCTCGCCATGTCAGTCCATGTCTCACTGTGTCAGTCCATGTCTCGCTGTGTCAGTCCATGTCTCGCCGTGACGCCGTGTCAGTCCATGTTTCACCACGTCAGTCCATGTCTCGCTGCGTCAGTCCACGTCTCGTTGTGTCAGTCCATGTCTCGCTGCATCAGTACACGCTACGCTGCGTCAGTCCATGTCTCGCTGTGTCAGTCCATGTCTCGCTGCGTCAGTCCATGTCTCACTGCATCAGTCCATGTCTCACTGCATCAGTCCATGTCTCGCCATGTCAGTCCATGTCTCACTGCGTCAGTCCATGTCTCGCTGCATCAGTCCATGTCTCGCCATGTCAGTCGATGTCTTGCTGTGTCAGTCCATGTCTCGCTGTGTCAGTCCATGTCTCGCCGTGTCAGTCCATGTCTCGCCGTGTCAGTCCATGTCTCGCTGTGTCAGTCCATGTCTCGCCGTGACGCCGTGTCAGTCCATGTTTCACCACGTCAGTCCATGTCTCGCTGCGTCAGTCCACGTCTCGCTGTGTCAGTCCATGTCTCGCTGCATCAGTACACGCTACGCTGCGTCAGTCCATGTCTCGCTGCGTCAGTCCAAGTCTCGCTGTGTCAGTCCATGTCTCGCCGTGTCGGTCCATGTCTCGCCGTGTCGGTCCATGTCTCGCCGTGTCGGTCCATGTCTCGCCGGGTCAGTCCATGTCTCGCTGGGTCAGTCCATGTCTCCCTGCGTCAGTCCATGTCTCGCTGTGTCAGTCCATGTCTCACCGTGTCAGTCCATGTCTCCCTGCGTCAGTCCACTTCTCGCTGCGTCAGTCCATGTCTTGCCGCGTCAGTCCACGTCTCGCTGTGTCAGTCCACTTCTCGCTGTGTCAGTCCATGTCTCGCTGTGTCAGTCCATGTCTCACTGCGTCAGTCCATGTCTCGCTGCGTCAGTCCATGTCTCACTGCATCAGTCCATGTCTCGCTGCGTAAGTCCACGTCTGGCTGTGTCAGTCCATGTCTCGCTGTGTCAGTCCACGTATCGCTGTGTCAGTCCACGTCTCGCTGTGTCAGTCCACGTCTCGCTGTGTCAGTCCACGTCTCGCTGCGTCAGTCCACGTCTCGCTGTGTCAGTCCACGTCTCGCTGTGTCAGTCCACGTCTCGCTGTGTCAGTACACGCCACGCTGCGTTAGTCCACGTCTCACTGCATCAGTCCACTTCTCGCTGCGTCAGTCCATGTCTTGCCGCGTCAGTCCACGTCTCGCTGTGTCAGTCCACTTCTCGCTGTGTCAGTCCATGTCTCGCTGTGTCAGTCCATGTCTCGCTGTGTCAGTCCATGTCTCACTGCGTCAGTCCATGTCTCGCTGTGTCAGTCCATGTCTCACTGCGTCAGTCCATGTCTCGCTGCGTCAGTCCATGTCTCGCTGCGTAAGTCCACGTCTGGCTGTGTCAGTCCATGTCTCGCTGTGTCAGTCCACGTATCGCTGTGTCAGTCCACGTCTCGCTGTGTCAGTCCACGTCTCGCTGTGTCAGTCCACGTCTCGCTGCGTCAGTCCATGTCTCGCTGTGTCAGTCCACTTCTCGCTGTGTCAGTCCATGTCTCGCCATGTCAGTCCATGTCTCACTGTGTCAGTCCATGTCTCGCTGTGTCAGTCCATGTCTCGCCGTGACGCCGTGTCAGTCCATGTTTCACCACGTCAGTCCATGTCTCGCTGCGTCAGTCCACGTCTCGTTGTGTCAGTCCATGTCTCGCTGCATCAGTACACGCTACGCTGCGTCAGTCCATGTCTCGCTGTGTCAGTCCATGTCTCGCTGCGTCAGTCCATGTCTCACTGCATCAGTCCATGTCTCACTGCATCAGTCCATGTCTCGCCATGTCAGTCCATGTCTCACTGCGTCAGTCCATGTCTCGCTGCATCAGTCCATGTCTCGCCATGTCAGTCGATGTCTTGCTGTGTCAGTCCATGTCTCGCTGTGTCAGTCCATGTCTCGCTGTGTCAGTCCATGTCTCGCCGTGTCAGTCCATGTCTCGCTGTGTCAGTCCATGTCTCGCCGTGACGCCGTGTCAGTCCATGTTTCACCACGTCAGTCCATGTCTCGCTGCGTCAGTCCACGTCTCGCTGTGTCAGTCCATGTCTCGCTGCATCAGTACACGCTACGCTGCGTCAGTCCATGTCTCGCTGCGTCAGTCCACGTCTCGCTGTGTCAGTCCATGTCTCGCCGTGTCGGTCCATGTCTCGCCGTGTCGGTCCATGTCTCGCCGTGTCGGTCCATGTCTCGCCGGGTCAGTCCATGTCTCGCTGGGTCAGTCCATGTCTCCCTGCGTCAGTCCATGTCTCGCTGTGTCAGTCCATGTCTCACCGTGTCAGTCCATGTCTCCCTGCGTCAGTCCACTTCTCGCTGCGTCAGTCCATGTCTTGCCGCGTCAGTCCACGTCTCGCTGTGTCAGTCCACTTCTCGCTGTGTCAGTCCATGTCTCGCTGTGTCAGTCCATGTCTCACTGCGTCAGTCCATGTCTCGCTGCGTCAGTCCATGTCTCACTGCGTCAGTCCATGTCTCGCTGCGTAAGTCCACGTCTGGCTGTGTCAGTCCATGTCTCGCTGTGTCAGTCCACGTATCGCTGTGTCAGTCCACGTCTCGCTGTGTCAGTCCACGTCTCGCTGTGTCAGTCCACGTCTCGCTGCGTCAGTCCACGTCTCGCTGTGTCAGTCCACGTCTCGCTGTGTCAGTCCACGTCTCGCTGTGTCAGTACACGCCACGCTGCGTTAGTCCACGTCTCACTGCATCAGTCCACTTCTCGCTGCGTCAGTCCATGTCTTGCCGCGTCAGTCCACGTCTCGCTGTGTCAGTCCACTTCTCGCTGTGTCAGTCCATGTCTCGCTGTGTCAGTCCATGTCTCGCTGTGTCAGTCCATGTCTCACTGCGTCAGTCCATGTCTCGCTGTGTCAGTCCATGTCTCACTGCGTCAGTCCATGTCTCGCTGCGTCAGTCCATGTCTCGCTGCGTAAGTCCACGTCTGGCTGTGTCAGTCCATGTCTCGCTGTGTCAGTCCACGTATCGCTGTGTCAGTCCACGTCTCGCTGTGTCAGTCCACGTCTCGCTGTGTCAGTCCACGTCTCGCTGCGTCAGTCCATGTCTAGCTGTGTCAGTCCACGTCTCGCTGTGTCAGTCCACGTCTCGCTGTGTCAGTCCACGTCTCGCTGCGTCAGTCCATGTCTCGCTGTGTCAGTCCACGTCTCGCCGTGTCAGTCCATGTCTCGCCGTGTCAGTCCATGTCTCGCAGCGTCAGTCCACGTCTCGCTGTGTCAGTCCATGTCTTGCCGTGTCAGTCCATGTCTCGCAGCGTCAGTCCACGTCTCGCTTCGCTACTCATGTAGTACAAGGAGCAGATCTGTAAACCTCATTGGACATGTCCAGTAATGGATGGAGAGAAGAAATCCTACACACAAGGCTGAAAGATACACAAGATACAACGTTCAAATTACTGTTCCATATAGACAATACAAAGGCTTGTTGTAACACTTTGCAGGTAGTTGTGCTGCCACCTACTGACAATATTGTATATATCTATTTCTTAAAGGGGTATTCCAGCAATGACAGGTTGTAGTTGTCTGATCTGCAGGGTCACAATAATGGGGGTCCGGTGTACCCTGTATGAGAGTGGCAGGTGGTCACACATCTCCACTAGACAGCTGAGGATCCCTGCGTTCTTGTATTTGGATGGGGTCACCGTCTCCTGGTGTTACAACCTCCAGCCCCCGACTAGTAACGCCTCCACCCGCCATCTTGTTTCCACACCTACCATGACCGAAAGCGGTTAAAGGCATTTTGCAGACTTTAAAATGTATGATCAATATGTGATCGATGGGGGTCCGTCACAGATCAGCTGGTTGGAGAGGCTGCAATGTTTTCCAGAATATCAAGGACAGCATTGTATATTTTACAGTGGCTGTGCAGGGTATTGCTGCTCAGCCCCATATTTACTTGAATGGGACTGAGATGTTTCTGTACCATGTGATCAATGAATGTGATGTCATCAGCACAAGGAAGAGACTATACTGCTCAGGAGAATCTTGGCCTGTCCAGGCTGTTCGGTGGCGGTCCAGGGTGTCTGATCTCCATCGATCATATATTGATGTCCTTTCCTATGGATAGGCCATAGATATGTTTCAAAAAAATACATGATAGTGACCCATCAGAAGATGTGACTGGTAGGTGTAGGGGTGCTGGGGACCCCACAGTATATAGCAGTATAATGGGATATAGCAGTATAAGGGGATATAGCAGTATAAGGGGATATAGCAGTATAAGGGGATATAGCAGTATAAGGGGATATAGCAGTATAAGGGGATATAGCGGTATAAGGGGATATAGCAGTATAAGGGTATATAGCAGTATAAGGGGATATAGCAGTATAAGGGGATATAGCAGTATAAGGGGATATAGCGGTATAAGGGGATATAGCGGTATAAGGGGATATAGCGGTATAAGGGGATATAGCAGTATAAGGGTATATAGCACTATAAGGGGATATAGCACTATAAGGGGATATAGCACTATAAGGGTATATAGCAGTATAAGGGGATATAGCAGTATAAGGGTATATAGCAGTATAAGGGGATATAGCAGTATAAGGGTATATAGCAGTATACAGAATTTTTTTAGCCCATGCAATGTAATGAGAGATGAACAAAGACGGTCACATCTGAAGGGCCTCATTGCCCAGCTGAGAGTTTTGGCGCCCTCCAGTGATAGCTGGGGCTCTTAGCACCTAGGACACCTCTACGCACGACTTCTGACAGGGCTGTGTTCACACCTAGTAGATGGACCGAGGTCAAGGTACACATAGGATGTTGGCAAAAACTGGAGATCGGCAGCAAAACAGGAGTTCACTGAGTGGCCATTAGAGAGGTGAGGGCTTAGCTGTGTCACAATGCGATAGAAGAGAATAAAGGGCCAACTTGGGGATATGGACCCAGATTCAATTTCCAGATGTCTCTGTATAGTAAGTTACTGGAATTCCATATGGAAAACACATCTATAAATCACCGCGATATGATAAGATCGCATCTAAATCAACACAAATCTGCAAAGTGAATTACCTCGGCTTACAAGGACATGTTTCAGAGGGAAAGTATTCCTGAAACTTTGTATCTACCTTATTATGTGGTGACATGGAGTAGTATATAATGTATTACTAGTGATATGGAGTAGTATATAGCGTATTACTAGTGAGATGGAGTATGATATGGAGTAGTATATAGCTTATTACTAGTGATATGGAGTAGTATATAGTGTATTAGTGATATGGAGTATGATATGGAGTAGTATATAGTGTACTAGTGATATGGAGTATGATATGGAGTAGTATATAGCTTATTACTAGTGATATTAAGTAGTATATAGTGTATGACTAGTGATATGGAGTATGATATGGAGTAGTATATAGCTTATTACTAGTGATATGGAGTAGTATATAGTGTATTACTAGTGATATGGAGTCTGATATAGAGTAGTATATAGCTTATTAATAGTGATATGGAGTAGTATATAGTGTATTACTAGTGATATGGAGTATGATATGGAGTAGTATATAGTGTATTAGTGATATGGAGTATGATGTGGAGTAGTATATAGTGTATTACTAGTGATATGGAGTAGTATATAGTGTATTAGTGATATGGAGTATGATGTGGAGTAGTATATACTGTAGTGTATTACTAGTGATATGGAGTAGTATATAGTGTATTACTAGTGATATTGAGTAGTATATAGTGTATGACTAGTGATATGGAGTATGATATGGAGTAGTATATAGTGTACTATTGATATGGAGTATGATATGGGGTAGTATATAGCTTATTACTAGTGATATGGAGTATGATATGGAGTAGTATATAGTGTATTACTAGTGATATGGAGTAGTATATAGTGTATTACTAGTGATATGGAGCATGATATGGAAGAGTATATAGCTTATTACTAGTGATATGGAGTAGTATATAGTGTATTACAAGTGATATGGAGCATGATATGGAGTAGTATATAGCTTATTACTAGTGATATGGAGTAGTATATAGTGTATTACTAGTGATATGGAGCATGATATGGAAGAGTATATAGCTTATTACTAGTGATATGGAGTAGTATATAGTGTATTACTAGTGATATGGAATAGTATATAGCTTATTGCACAGTGATATGGGGTACTATATAGTTTGTTATGTGGTTATATGGTGCACTATATTGTTTATTACTTAGTAATATGGAGTACTATATAGCTTATTACTAGTAATGTACAGTATGTACTATGTAGTTTATTACTTGGTGATGTGGAGTAATATATAGTTATTACGTAGTGTTATAGAGTACTATATAGTTTGTCATGTGGTTATATGGGGCACTATATTGTATATTACTAGTGATATGGAATAGTATATAGCTTATTGCACAGTAATATGGAGTACTATATAGCTTATTACTAGTAATGTACAGTATGTACTATGTAGTTTATTATATTGTTAGATACAGTACTATATAGATTATTATGTGGGATATACAATACTACACTAATCTGCATCACATCACCTGATTCTGTGACTTCAGTGGAATCTTTGTCTTCTCTAAGTATCTGCCCATGTCCACAATAAGACCACGGACTGCAGTGTGTGGCAAAACTTGGATGGTATACATTTTAGTCACTTACATGTATATACAGAGTCAACTTATAGGGTTTTATCAGGCAAAATGGAGAATTCAGGGAGGGCGGAGGGTGAACTAAAATTAAGAATCAAGCACAACTCTCCGTGCCCTGCTCATCTGTCCCAGGGTCGGGTCGCACCTCCCATTCCTTGCCATGTGTAGCTGGGTCAGAATTTAGGTGACTTTCCGAAGAATCACTCAGACTTGTAGTACTTGCAGAATTTGTGTTCAGGCGTCATCAGCAATTGTGGAAGCCCCATCCTCTCTAGTGGCGGTGACTGTATACTGTACAATACTGCACTTCTCATACTTGAATAGTACAAATGAATATCAGAAACTGTCCAATAATCTTATTAAAGAAAAAATGCTGCTTTCTCCATTGATCAAGTTGCTTTTGTCTTTCCTGCTTTCTGAGTTACTTCTAACATAGAAGTCTATGGAGAGGGGAAGGGGAAGGAGACTGTTGAAAAAGATTGCCATGATATTGCTCCTAAGTTTTGATGCATCTACTCCGTAGGGATGGAATACTGAAGATCAGTTATTGGCCAGCAGATGTCAATTTTTTCATGCATTTCCAGGAGGAATAACAGAGGGATAGGAATGATAAAAACAGGTGCTCCAAATATATTACTTTATGATGAATGGAGTGACAGATTCTCTATAAGAATTAGATATTTGTTTTTTCTATTTTTGGCTATCGTACCCGGATCTCCATTTTTGTTGCCCATAAACCCCATCTGTTTTCCAAACCAAACAGCTTCAGGTTTGATACGGGTTTTGGGTTGACCATACGCTAACATGTATGTAAAGATTGTCTAATAATCTTCCTGGTCTACAAGATCTTCCCGCTATAGCACTTTGGTTCCTTAGGTTGTTAACTTGTAAATTGAACATAACGTTCTCTTACCATCCAAAAGATTCTCAATGGAGTTGTGGTGTGACCAGTCTAGTTCTTCTACATGGAACTCCCCCAGTCATGGCTTTATGGACCTTGTCAGGTGCAGTCGGGAAGCAGCAAAAGGGCTTCTTCAAATTGGTCCCACAAAATTGGAAAAAACAATTGGTCAAAATTGGTCTGCTAAAGATGTAATATTTCTCTTCAGTTGTATATAGGGTTATGGCCGACCCCTGTTAAACACTCCTATAGCAATATCCCTCTTCCACCAAACTTTACAGCTCAAAGTATTCCAGCAGGTAGCATTCTCTTGGCATACACCAAAGCCAGACAGATAGAGAAGTGTGATTGGTCATTGCATAGGACGTTTACACTGCTCCAGAGTCCATTGGTAGCATTGTACTTTACACCCCTTCATCTGACACTTGGCATTGTACATTACATCGTTTCATCTGACACTTGGCATTGTACTTTACACTGCTCTCTCTGACTCTTCACAGTGTACTTTACACCCCTCTATCTGACACTTGGCATTTTGCTTTACACCCCTTCATCTGATACTTGACATTGTGCTTTACACCGCTCCATCTGACACTCGGCATTGTACATTACACCCCTCCATCTGACACTTGGCATTGTACATTACACTGCTCTCTCTGACTCTTCACATTGTACATTACACCGCTCCACCTGACACTTGGCATTTTGCTTTACATCGTTTCATCTGACACTAGGCATTGTACTTTACACCCCTCCATCTGACTCTTGGCATTGCACTTTACACCCCTCCATCTGACTCTGGGCGTTGTGCTTTACACCCCTCCATCTGACTCTTGGCATTGTACTTTACACCCCTCCATCTGACTCTTGGCATTGTACTTTACACCCCTCCATCTGACTCTTGGCATTGTACTTTACACCCCTCAATCTGACTCTGGGCGTTGTGCTTTACACCGTTTCATCTGACACTCGGCATTGTACTTTACACCCCTCCATCTGACTCTTGGCATTGTACTTTACACCCCTCAATCTGACTCTGGGCGTTGTGCTTTACACCGTTTCATCTGACACTCGGCATTGTACTTTACACCCCTCCATCTGACACTCGGCATTGTACTTTACACCCCTCCATCTGACTCTGGGTGTTGTGCTTTACACCCCTCCATCTGACACTTGGCATTGTACTTTACACCCCTCCATCTGACACTTGGCATTGTGCTTTACACCCCTCCATCTGACTCTTGGCATTGTGCTTTACACCCCTCCATCTGACTCTTGGCATTGTGCTTTACACCCCTCCATCTGACTCTTGGCATTGTACTTTACACCCCTCCATCTGACTCTTGGCATTGTGCTTTACACCCCTAAATCTGACTCTTGCATTGTGCTTTACACCCCTCCATCTGACTCTTGCATTGTACTTTACACCGCTCTATCTGACTCTTCACATTGTGCTTTACACTCCTCCATCTGACACTTGGCATTGTACTTTACACCCCTCCATCTGACTCTTGGCATTGTACTTTACACCCCTCCATCTGACACTTGGCATTGTACTTTACACCCCTCAATCTGACTCTTGGCATTGTGCTTTACACCCCTCCATCTGACACTTGACATTGTACATTACACCCCTCCATCTGACACTTGGCATTGTGCTTTACACCGCTCTCTCTGACTCTTCACATTGTACTTTACACCCCTCCATCTGACTCTTGGCATTGTACATTACACCGCACCATCCTACGCATGTCCTTGTGTTTGCTGATGTACCGCTTGTATGCAGCTGCTCAGCCATGTAACCCATGCCATGAAGCTCCAGGCGGGCGCAGTTTTTGTGCTGTTGTTAATGTTAGAAGAGGTTTGGACTCTGCAGTTACTGAGTCAGAAGACCGTTGGCGACTCTGCAAACAAAAGTCAACTCCACCTCATCCAATTTCTGCTACTAAATTTATTCTCTGTCCCAATTATCTTCTCTTACCCCCTTCTAGCAAATATACAAGCTGGGAAACAGAACTAAACGGCTTTTTAACCCTGAGTGACTGGAACAAGCGATTTTTATTATATCTTGTGTGAAGCGCAGGAGACGAATTATAAAACCTTGTCCAGTTGGTACAGGGTCCGAACTTCCTGCTACTACCTCCTCTCAGTTCTGCTGGCAACGATACGAGTCCTCTCATCTCTATTCACAAGCTCCTGTTAAACTAAAGTTTGCGTAAACCAATAATACAAATGAATGTAAGAAATGTTTTAATAAAATTTGAAAAATGCTTCTTTCTCCACTTATCAGGCTCTCTTCCTTCTAAAATGACATTCACTCTGCTCTGCTGGACTCTGCTGTGCTCCCGAGACAGAGTCAGCTCACAGAGCTATCAAATTACAAGTGTCTATAGAAGTCTACACAGGGGGGAGTGGCAGGAAGGGGAAGGGCCAGGACAAGGGTAGACTAAGTGAAGCAGCTAGTAGTAAGTGTTTTATCTCACAGCTACTCTTCAATATGTCTCTATATGATCCTATAAGTTCTTATAGGGGGGTGCTGCTTCTGAGTGAGTGTGAGACAGAGTTTCCTCCTTGTTTATGGCAGACATACTAACACTTACCTTCGTTCACATCTATGTTTGGTATTCTGTTCGAGGAGTCCGCATGGGGACCCCCTGAATGGAATACCGAACGCAACTGCAAATGGTGAAAGCCATAGACTATAATGGGGTCCGTGTGCTTGCCGCCAGCTGCCCGCACGAATCATGTGGACAGGAAAGTAGATTGTGAACTAATTTCCTGTCTGCAGGATCCCTACAGATATCTGGTAACAAGCACACGGACCCCATTATAGTCTATGGGGTCCGTGTGCTTTCACTAGTACACTGCTTGCAGTTCTGTTCGGTATTCCGTTCCGGGGGGGTCCTCATGGGCAGATATGAACGAGGCCTTAGTTTACATGCACCAGCTCAGGGACAACTGAATCTTAAGGCTGCAGATGGGAAAACTGCTAAATTGTAGAATACAAGTAATTTAATGGCCAGGAATAGAGATGAGCGAGTAGTATTCGATTGAGTAGGTATTTGATCGAATACTACGGTATTCGAAATACTCGTACTCGATCGAGTACCACTCGCTATTCAAATGGAAAAGTTCGATGCAGAACCAGCATTGATTGGCCAAATGCTATACAGTCAGCCAATCAACGCTGGTTCTTCTCCTACCTTCAGAAGTCTTCTCCGTGCAGCTTTCCTGCGGCGTCTTCCGGCTCTTCATTCACTCTGCCAGGCATCGGGCCTGGGCAGAGCCGACTGTGCATGTCCGCTTGTAGTGCGCGCATGTGCAGTCGGCTCTGCCCAGGCCCGATGCCTGGCAGAGTGAATGAAGAGCTGGAAGATGCCACGGGGACGCTGCACAGAGAAGACTTCTCGGAGGATCCAGTCTGACTCTCACTCGTGGACTTGGTAAGTATAATTTGATCGAACGTTGCCTATCCCTGAAACGAGCATTTTCCCCCCATAGACTATAATAGGGTTCGATATTCGATTCGAGTAGTCGAATATTGAGGGGCTACTCAAAACGAATATCGAACCTCGGACATTTTACTGTTCACTCATCTCTAATTGTGATAAGTAGACATGGCAGCTCATCCAAAAGCAGAGTACGCTCCAATTTATTTAGCCTTCAGTCGTTTTTAAGAAATGGGATCTTGACTCTGGGAACAATGGCGTTACATGACATCATTTGCAACTAGAAATTCCAGTAAATTAGCGCCGTCTGCCAACACGGTGGGGAGCGAAACGGAGCACTTAGAACAAAATGTCATCATTTCACAGGAGCCGGACCCACGAAGACTCCTTTACCGCTTGTTAGAGTTGTCAACACCAAACTAAAAAGTCAAGTCATAGAAAAGTTCTCAAAGAGGTTTTTCTTGTCCCGTCTGAAATCAGGGTCGATTGTTAGTTTTGCTTCTTGACAAGTGGTCTTGGAAAGTATTAGGAAAATTACACAGATCCTACTTTATAGCAAACATAATTAGGGCGATGTTTGCTGAGTTTTAGCACATACTTACCCTCGCGCTTACGCAGACAATGTCATATTTTTGTTGCACCCCGCTGAGACAGCGTTGGACTTAACCAGTCTTCGATTTTTTTTTTTTCCCAAATGTCATTTTCTTGACATCAATGAAGGCCATTGTATCACCATAGACCTATCTAGAAGCGTGCTCAGTTTCTTTTTAATGCATCTAGACGTTTTTCTATTGACGAGGAAAGAAAAGGACGGCCATTCATGGACGGAGGCCGGAAAAAAAAAAAGTCCCTACGGTAAATACTGAAAAAAATGACATTTAATGCAAATAAAGGCTGCAGATTTTTCAAGATGGATATTTCTAGCAAGGGAATGGAATTTATTCTAATTATTAATTTTTATATCATTAATTATTTTATTTAATTGGCATACTGCGATTTCCAAAACTGCAACGGTTTTGGGAATTGCAGCATTTCCATTGCATGAATTTTTCTGCAATGTGTGAATGAGAGTCACTAGAACCCAATCCACTTTGCAGGGGCTGTAAAATGCTGCATTTTTTTGCTGTGGGACCTTAAAGCGGTTGGTCCAAGTGTTAAGCTTCTCCCCTGTTCTCAGGATTAGGGACAACATGGTGACTGGTGAGGATCTGATGGCTGGGACCTTCACAATTCCAAAAATGGAGGTCCTTTTCTCTGTTTGGTGTTGCAAGCCGAGTATGCACCCTCACTCCATCCATTCTGTATTGGCTTTGCTGGAGCTACTTGGTCTCTGGCAGTTCCATGGGCAGTGAATGGAGTTGTAGTGAGCATGCTCAACCTAGCGCTCCATTCGAACAGGGTAATGGGATCCAATTCATGACCCCGGTGTTTATACTTATGATTGCATGGGCAACAGCAACAGCGGTAACGTATGATCAGACGCAGTGGCGTAACTAGGAATGGCGGGGCCCCGTGGTGAACTTTTGACATGCCCCCCCCCCCCCCGCCGAAGACCCCAACCAACTGACCCCCCGCATTCCTGCGCTCTCTATTATGCCCATAGTGGCCCCTACACACAGTATTATGCCCCACTGTGGACAACCATGAACAATTATAATACTCTATATGAGTATAATAATTGGAGACCAAGGGGGGATGCCGACATAATAATCACTGTTATTTACCTATCCCTGCTTCCGCTGAACTCCTCGGCCATCTTCAATGACGTCTGGGACATCACATGACCTAGGACGCAGGCCCGGGTCATGTGATGTCAGGGACGTCACAGAAGTAGGCCCGAAGCCTGTCTGGAACCCGGAGACAGGGGTGAACCTGTCCCTTTCGCCACTCGAGGCGAACAACAGAAAGCCCCCCCACCGGGAGGAGGGGGTGTGGTGGAGGGGGCGTAACAGAGAGGAGGGACGGGGCTAAGTGAAGGGGGTGGGGCTTAGCGGCGTTCGCAGGCAGAGAGCAGGCAGGGAGAGGACCTGCTCTCTGCCTGAGCGTGAGGGGAGGCCGTTGGAGCAGCGCTGCTCCAGTAGCCTCCCCAATCCACCGCTCGGTGCTAAGCCAGTCCAGGACAGCTTGTCCTGGACTGGCTTAGGTAAGCAAAAATGCCGCCCTCCCTGGGGCCCTGGCATAGCACCGCCTGAAGCGCTCGCTTCAGGTCGCCTCATGGGAGGTGCGGCACTGCCCGGAGAGGTAAGTAACACTGTTTTTTATGTTCCCTTCCCTCTCCTGGGCCTCTGATCATTATACTCGGGGGTCATTTCAGACCCCCGAGTATAATAAGTGTTTGTGGGGCCCGCGGCGTCACTTACCGATCCCGGCCCCTACCAAGATCGGTAAGTAAATAGGGCCCATTACCGGGCCCGTAATGCCCTATTAACAAAAGAAGAAAACGCAGCGCTAGCGGCTGTCGCCGAACCCCTAATGTCCCGAGCCCTGTGGCAGCCGCTACCCCTGCTACCCCGGTAGTTCCGCCACTGATCAGACATAACATTTGGATATGATCGACTCCAATACTTAACCCCTTGCGCGCTGCAATCTCTAATCCCTTTGTCCTGTCCCTGACAATACGATCTTTGATAGTGTCTAGTGAGTTGATGGGAGCCGGCACCGCGCAGACTAGTCCTCCGGGCCACCCACCCCCTTCGCCCCTGTACATGGCAATAAAGAAGACAAACGGATGCATTTTTGCAGACCCCTTTCCGACACCCTCTCCGTCTCTTTAGCTCTTTGTGAACATGACGGTTTTACTGACACTAATATGGGAGCCCGTGGCGTGGGATTAAGTCGTGTAACACTTCATAGTGGGTCAGAATGGAGTTACACATGAGGACTTCTGGCTGCCGCGGATCAGTCCTCGATCTGGCCCGAGCTTTTCTCCTGTCTGTTCATTCATTTTAACAACTCATCGTTGCTGAATTTATCACGGCACCATACAGCGCTTATTCATGCCGATATTTATCCACCTCTGATTGGTGGAAGAGTCTTCACTACCTCCGGGCCAACTTTCTCACCTCGCGGCAACTAAGTGTGTACAGTGTAGAGCAAACAAACAGCGCTTTGTGTGTTTTAAAGAAAAATACTCTCATTTTGAAATAGTTGCCCAGAAGTTATTGCCACAGACACTTGCTAAGTGTGGTAGCCTTGACCTTGCGGTCTCCTGCTCTTAACTGAACATATTATGTTGAAGATTACCCCTTTTTTTTCTAGGAAAAAAACATTGGCCGATTGTCCATTTATCTCATTTAGTTGCTATTTTGGACGTCGAGGGCAGAATCTAAGCTGAACTTTCCTTCTTGAAAGCAATGTGGAATAGGGGCTTAGGATGGAGATGTCTACGTGTGGCCGACGCACGAGCCTAAGATGTTTTTTACTTGTCAAATTGTAAATTTTTTTTTTTTTTTTTTGGATTACGTTCTCTTGGAAAAACATTGTCCATTTATGTCACTTAGGTGCTGTTTTTGATGTAGTGTATACAATTGACGCTAGGGTTACGTGCACTGGCGTAACTAGGAATGGCGGGGCCCCATGGTGAACTTTTGACATGGGGGCCCCCCTCCGACCGATGCTGCTGAAGACACCGACCGACACCCCCCCTCCCCACCGCGCACGCACTCACATTCCTGCGCTCTCTATTATTCCCCATAGTGGCCCCTGCACACAGTATTATGCCATTATGCCCCATAGTGGCCCCTGCACACAGTATTATGCCCCATAGTGGCCCCTGCACACAGTATTATGCCCCATAGTG
This sequence comes from Leptodactylus fuscus, assembly GCF_031893055.1. Taxonomy (NCBI): domain Eukaryota; kingdom Metazoa; phylum Chordata; class Amphibia; order Anura; family Leptodactylidae; genus Leptodactylus; species Leptodactylus fuscus. Next base: position 16,177,685 of record NC_134270.1, read on the forward strand.
GCCCCTGCACACAGTATTATGCCCCATAGTGGCCCCTGCACACAGTATTATGCCCCATAGTGGCCCCTGCACACAGTATTATGCTCCATAGTGGCCCCTGCACACAGTATTATGCCCCATAGTGGCCCCTGCACACAGTATTATGCCCCATAGTGGTCCCTGCACACAGTATTATGCCCCATAGTGGTCCCTGCACACAGTATTATGCCCCATAGTGGCCCCTGCACACAGTATTATCCCCCATAGTGGCCCCTGCACATAGTATTATCCCCCATAGTGGCCCCTGCACACAGTATTATGCCCCATAGTGGCCCCTGCACACAGTATTATACCCCATAGTGGCCCCTGCACACAGTATTATGCCCCATAGTGGACACTCATGAACAATTATTACACTCTGGGGTCTTTTCAGACCCCAAAGTATAATAATTGGAGACCGAGAGTGGATACAAACATAAAAAGCAATGTTACTTACCTATCTCCGGCTCCGCTGCAGTCCTCGATGGTGTCGGCAATCTTTAATGACGTCTGGGACATCACATGACCCAGGACGTCACATAACCGGGACCTGCGTCCTGGGTCATGTGACATCAGGGAGCGTCCAGAAGCAGGCCCAAACCTGTCCAGAGCGCGGAAAGGTAAGTAACAGTGTTTGTTATGTTCCCTTACCTCTCCCGGGCCTCCGATCATTATATTCGGGGGTCTGAAAAGACCCCTGAGTATAATAATAGTGCTTGTGGGGCCCGCGGCATCCCTTACCAATCCCGGCCCAGCCAGGATCGGTAAGTAAATAGGGCCTGTTACCGGCTGGAGTAACTTCAGCCTGTAACAGCCTATTAAGAAAAGAAAAAAAGACGTAGCAGTAGCGGCTGCCACAGGGCCCGGGACATTAGGGGCTCGACGACAGCTACCCCGGTAGTTACGCCACTGGTTATGCATGTTCATGTCTTCGGGGGGACCCAGCATTTACCCACAGACACCAGCAGACCTCATTGACTATAATGGGGTCCACCGAGTGCCACTGTTTTTATATTGAAAGAGGTGGAGAGAAAAGTCCTCTGTACAGGATTTTATCTCTGATGGTTTTTGGTGGTTCTTGCAGAAGACTCCGGCGCCTTAAAGGAAACCTTTCATGTCCTCAATGTGCGGTATTATATACCACTAGAATGCCGACAGTGCGCAGAATGCGCAGAATTCAGCTTTACAGTATGTGCCCCAGTGGTTGGCATTGCAGCACTGGAGTCCTGGGTTCGAATCCCACCAGGAGCAACATCTGCAAGGAGTTTGTATGTTCTCCCCGTGTTTGCATGGGTTTCCACCCATTTTACAAAGACATACTGATAGGAAAAAAAAAAGTACATTGTGATCCCTATATGGGGCTCACAATCTACATAATATATATATATATATATATATATATATATATATATATATATATATATATATATATGGTAATTTTGGCACTGATATCTCCCCACTTTCAGAAGGGTGGGCTTTACAGTCTAGCGTCATTGCTGGCAGGTGAGGAATGCCCACCCTTGACTGTATTCTTCCATAGACTTGTACTGTCCGGGGAGACATTATCTCCCAGCAATGACGCTGAGCCTGCCTTTCTGACAGTGGGGAGATATCAGTGCTGAACTAACCACACCAATATCGCCACCACCAGACACATAGCGGGATAGCGGTATTTAGGGCACTAAATTCTTGACGTCAATAGAGCCAGGGTGCCAGCTACAGTTCAGGATGTAATGTCTGGTGCCCAGAAGGTACGGACAGAAAAGCAGGTAAGTATGATGGGGTAGGGGAGGGTTAATATAAGTGACGTTCCGTTTCCGGAAATCTGACAATGTGCCTGGGGCGAGCACATGACCACCCTGGCAATCTGGGTAAATATACTTTTATAAACTTACTAAGTTAGAAAGTCGGCAAAGGGAGGGTGTTTAGGTTAGTGTAGAAATATCTCTTTAGCCTGGACAACCCCTTTAAGTACTGGCCATCATTGTTGTGAAGCAAGTAGCTATGAGATAGCAAAACACTTACTATTAGCTGCTGCAGGACGTCTGTACTCTTGTCTTTGTTTCTCCCTCTTCACTACTGCCCTCCATGGATACATGTAATTTGATACTTCTGTGAGCTGGCAGTCCGTCTTGGGAGACCAACACAGATTTTAGAGTAAATATCAGTTTAGGAAGAAGTAGGATGTCGGCTTCCCTCCATTGTAGGCTCTATATATAGATGTCAGTTGTGTCTGAGTTATGGGGTGAGGCCTGCAGTGATGGTTCCTATTGTTAGGACATGAAAAAAACATGACATTTTGCTCACTCCTACTCACAAGCAGCATGGTATACCGCAGTACTGATGGGAATAAAGTACATTTGGCTTGTGGTCCAACCACCGACAATGACCAATTTGAACTTAAAGAGGTCCTTTTATCACCTCCAGATCTTAGCATATGTTAATATGCTAATGTTGGAATTTTCTCTCTAGTCCCCACCATTCCTGAGTAACAAATGTTGTTAGTTTTGGTGCCTGATGTACTGTTTAACCTCTGTAATGTCAGTAGGGTGGTGTCAGGCAGGGGGCATAATTCAGAGTTGCAATCAGAGGCAGCCAATGTCAGAGATCAGAATCACACCCTTTATCTGCTCCTGCCTGACACCGCCCCCCTGACAGTACAGAGACTAAATAGCATATCAGGCACCAAAAATAACAGCAGTGATTGCTCAGGAATGGTGGGGGCTGGAGAAAAAAATCCAACTGTGCCAAAATCAGTGGAGCAGTGACTATTAAATGATGTAAAGAGCTGGACATGGAGGTGGTAAAAGGTCATGACATTATTGGTCTTATATAGAGGTAGTCCTGCAGCCAACAAATAGTCTAATTCATGCCAGAAAGTAACTCAAATAAGCATCCAGGTAGTGAGGCGAGAGAAGAGTCTACTTTATGTTGAAGTACATAGCTCATTAATCTCCCTCTGGTGCAGAAGACATCAATGCTGTCGTAGGAAACATCGGTCTTGATACATTTCTCTATTGTGAGGGACCCTTCTACACTAGCTCGTAGTTGGTCCTGGTTGGGCTCCTGGTGTAGTCCTTGGTCGGTAGATTGTAAAACAAGCCGAGGTCAAGTCAGGAAGTCAGAAAAAGGTCAAGCAGAAGGCAAAGTCAAGAATAGATTCAGGAATCGCGTCACGGCATTGAGAGAAAGAAACAACTTCATGCCTGAAAGAATGAAAGGCCAGAATATTAAAGTACAAAGGTCCAGGAGTGACCAAACAAGGATAACGCACCGCCAAGATGGAGCGTAGTGTACTGTAATAGAAGACAATGTGTTCTGTGCCAGTTACCCCACCAACCCCCTATATCTGCTCTCCATGTGCCGCCTATGTTGCACTTACTTTCTCGAGCAAGTGATGTTGTAAAGAGCTCAGGAAAGTCAGGAAACCAGAAACGCGATAGCGCATATGTGTTTATATAGGGAGTCTATGTTTTTGCCTTCACAATTGGTCCATCGGAGGCCCGATAGAATGGAAAAACAGACCATAAAAATAGCAGACACCAATAGACCCCAAGGGATCCCACTAAAATTTTTGGATGTCCAATTTTTTAACTGAAAGTCAGGGTTGTATCACTTTAAGCGGTGATTAGGGAGTGTGCACACATGTGGGCGAATATGGACAGCATGTATACAGGAAAAAATACTGCCAAGGATGCTTTAGAAATGGAAGGGTTAATAGTTCATTTTTGTCAATGAAGAAAAGCAATCCATATCTGGTGTGACCTTTGGCCTTTGCCTTCTTCTAGGCACAGACAGTTTTTGGCAGAACTCGGAAGGGAGGTTGTCCCCGCCGCCATCTTGGAGAACTAAGCACAGACAATCCTTCGTAGTACACAAGATATCAGGGAGCGCTAGGGATTGGGATCTGGTAGAACAATGGTGGCCGGCTCAGATAGTCCTTGTTTCTTATTAGTTCCTTACCATGCGTCTCGATGATTTAGAGTCCTATTTCCGGGTAAGCAGAGACAGGTCATGTTCTTGTGCTTCGAGATAAAGCTTTTTACCAGAAGCTAGGAAAAGCTGATCGTTGCTAAAACCCAATGTCCACCCAAGTAATCGAGTCCGCTCGTCGTGTGATTTATAGGAAACGCTATCGAATATCTTAGATTATTGTTCAAAAATGTCCTCATGGTAACTTAAAATGCAGAAATTTCGAGAAGGAAACGTGTCTACGTGTCCTTACGATTTAATAGTAGTTGACAGGTGGTAGGAGGCAGAAGACCACAAAGCGCATTCACATTTTTATCTGTGGTAACAATAAGTATTTTACCAAAGCTGTGTAAATTCTACAAAAAATTAAATCCAAAAACATTTTCATCATTATAATAGACGTTTAGGCATAAATGAGTCACGGGATAGGGAATCTCTTTTATCACCGACGTCACCAATGCGGATTGACTCTGAGTTTGCCTAAAGCAGACAGCGGATCCCGAATCGGGACCTGGGGTGCTCGCTCTTGACTTGAATATTGGCACAAATGGTGGCAATGGTTACTTTTGTTGGCTTTGTATTTTTTGCACCTTTCGATATCCTATGCATAGGATAAGTCATCAATATTAGAGATGAGCGAGTAGTACTCGAGCGAGTAGGTATTTGATCGAGTACCACTCGCTGTTCGAATGTAAAAGTTCGATGCAGAACCAGCATTGATTGGCTGAATGCTATACAGTCGGCCAATCAACGCTGGTTCTTCTCCTACCTTTAGAAGTCTTCTCCGTGCAGCTTCCCCGCGGCGTCTTCCGGCTCTTCATTCACTCTGCCAGGCATTGGGCCTGGGCAGAGCCGACTGCGCATGTCCGCTTGTAGTGCGGGCATGTGCAGTCGGCTCTACCCAGGCCTGATGCCCGGCAGAGTGAATTCAGAGCCGGAAGACGCCGTGGGGACGTTGCAAGGAGAAGACTTCTCGGAGAATACAGCCTGACCCTCACTCGTGGACTTGGTAAGTATAATTTGATCGAACGTTGCCTACCCCTGAAACGAGCATTTTCCCCCCATAGACTATAATAGGGTTCGATATTCGATTCGAGTAGTCGAATATTGAGGGGCTACTCGAAACAAATATCGAACCTCGAACATTTTACTGTTCGCTCATCTCTAATCAATATCAGCTCGGGGAGGGTCCGACACAGGGACCACTACCATTCAGCTTTGGATGTGGAAAAATTCAACTCTGCCCACTTTGCAGTGACCATGTCGCAACTCAGCTACCATTGCCTTATATCAGCTGATCATTGGAGGTTTTGGGTGTCGGACCACACCAATCTGATATCAAACACCTACTCTAAGAACAACTATATCCTGGGAAGCCCCTTTAACCTTCTGATATGATATTTTGGAGTGTTAGAGGAAACCAGAACACCCAAAGAAAACTTATGTGCACTAGAGGTTAATGTTACATATTTAGGGTATGTTCACATCTCCGTCGGAGTCTCCAGAGAAGGGAACAACAAAAAAAATATCCTAATGAGTGGATGGCCAGAATGACTATATCATCGGGGGGACAGTCGTGAGTTGAGAGGGTATTTGGCTTGTTCATCGTATTGAAGAGGCCGTGCGCTGGTCCTGGTGTGTTTTGGGGGCACCCACGGGTGAGAAGTACAATTGTGGTATCTACTAGGAAAGCCTTCAGAAGGTCACTGGGAAGTAAATGGTAAGCTGATGAGAGGAAAGTGGGCAAGGACAGTCCATCTGCAAGTAGGGATAATGTAGGGAGGATGGCTGTAGCGGTCAATCACAGATGGGCTCACAGTGGCGTTAGTTGACGTACAGGGGTTGTCCAAGAATTCAACAAGTCACAGAGGTGTAACAAAAAAAAAAGAAAACATACCCACCTGTCCTGAGCTCTCCAGTGTCCACCAACATTGTCCATTCAGGTACGCGTTGTGCCTTCCTGCTGGAAGTCCTGTGCCACACGTGAGCTCAGTGGCCTCAGCGGTGGCTGGTATGGACGTGGTGATATCACTCACGTCATCGAGACCTTTACTGTGGTGACCAGCAGTGAAGGCGCACCACATGCAGGCGGACACTGAAACGTCGGGAGAGGTGAGTATGATGTTACACCTTCTCTGGTCTCCTCTGTGATTTGTCAAATTCCTGGACAATCCCTTTAAATAAAACATCTCGGGCCTAGTGCAATGGCGATGAAGGAGGCCTGCACTGTGAATGTTGGTGGTAGTAGTTTCCCCCAGACAAACCCTGTCGTCAGTCTCCCACCTGATGGTGTTTGGGGTGCCCTTGATGGTAGTGCAGGGAAACAATTGAAAGTTGTGCAAATAACACAAAGTTTTTCTGTAGTTTTCAGCAAGGCGGGTGCACAGCAGGTACAATCTTTCTCACAATGGAGGCACAACTTAGGACCCCTCTGGATGGATTTCCCTTGGTCAGACATTCTCTTTCTCCCTTTACAGTGTCAACAAAAGTAGGCCTGCAATTGACCAGCTGTAGAACACGGGTCCCTGAAAGGTTGCAAGGCCTTACCTAAAGCTTATGGATCCTACTCATATCTATGAGGCCCATCCAAAAATTCTCCAAACAGTCTACGTCATTCATGCAGTTCCAAAAAGTGAACAGGCAAATTGCTCATCTCCATCTTCTCTGGAAAAGTAACACTGCAGATACCTGCTAAACTGTTCTCCCCCCTGACAGGAAGAAGACGAGAATGTGTTCTCCCCCCAAATATAATGAGCTAAGGTTGAATGGATGTGACATCTACCTTTCTGCAGCCTCATTGGGATATTTAGTCACATCAGGTTCAAAACAGCAAAGTGCCTAAAATTTATGACAAAGTACAAAAACATGAACAGCAGTTACAACTAGAGATGAGTGAACACTAAAATGTTCGAGGTTCGAAATTCGATTCGAACAGCCGCTCACTGTTCGAGTGTTCGAATGGGTTTCGAACCCCATTATAGTCTATGGGGAACATAAACTCGTTAAGGGGGAAACCCAAATTCGTGTCTGGAGGGTCACCAAGTCCACTATGACACCCCAGGAAATGATACCAACACCCTGGAATGACACTGGGACAGCAGGGGAAGCATGTCTGGGGGCATAAAAGTCACTTTATTTCATGGAAATCCCTGTCAGTTTGCGATTTTCGCAAGCTAACTTTTCCCCATAGAAATGCATTGGCCAGTGCTGATTGGCCAGAGTACAGAACTCGACCAATCAGCGCTGGCTCTGCTGGAGGAGGCGGAGTCTAAGATCGCTCCACACCAGTCTCCATTCAGGTCATACCTTAGACTCCGCCTCCTCCGGCAGAGCCAGCGCTGATTGGCCGAAGGCTGGCCAATGCATTCCTATGCGAATGCAGACTTAGCAGTGCTGAGTCAGTTTTGCTCAACTACACATCTGATGCACACTCGGCACTGCTACATCAGATGTAGCAATCTGATGTAGCAGAGCCGAGGGTGCACTAGAACCCCTGTGCAAACTCAGTTCACGCTAATAGAATGCATTGGCCAGCGCTGATTGGCCAATGCATTCTATTAGCCCGATGAAGTAGAGCTGAATGTGTGTGCTAAGCACACACATTCAGCACTGCTTCATCAAGCCAATACAATGCATTAGCCAGTGCTGATTGGCCAGAGTACGGAATTCGGCCAATCAGCGCTGGCCAATGCATTCTATTAGCCCGATGAAGTAGAGCTGAATGTGTGTGCTAAGCACACACATTCAGCACTGCTTCATCAAGCCAATACAATGCATTAGCCAGTGCTGATTGGCCAGAGTACGGAATTCGGCCAATCAGCGCTGGCTCTGCTGGAGGAGGCGGAGTCTAAGGTCGGACCTGAATGGAGACTGGTGTGGAGCGATCTTAGACTCCGCCTCCTCCAGCAGAGCCAGCGCTGATTGGTCGAGTTCCGTACTCTGGCCAATCAGCGCTGGCCAATGCATTCTATTAGCTTGATGAAGCAGAGTGTGCACAAGGGTTCAAGCGCACCCTCGGCTCTGATGTAGCAGAGCTGAGGGTGCACAAGGGTTCAAGTGCACCCTCGGCTCTCCTACATCAGAGCCGAGGGTGCGCTTGAACCCTTGTGCAGCCTCGGCTCTGCTACATCAGAGCCGAGGGTGCGCTTGAACCCTTGTGCACACTCTGCTTCATCAAGCTAATAGAATGCATTGGCCAGCACTGATTGGCCAGAGTACGGAATTCGGCCAATCAGCGCTGGCCAATGCATCCCTATGGGAAAAAGTTTATCTCACAAAAATCACAATTACACACCCGATAGAGCCCCAAAAAGTTATTTTTAATAACATTCCCCCCTAAATAAAGGTTATCCCTAGCTATCCCTGCCTGTACAGCTATCCCTGTCTCATAGTCACAAAGTTCACATTCTCATATGACCCGGATTTGAAATCCACTATTCGTCTAAAATGGAGGTCACCTGTTTTCGGCAGCCAATGACTTTTTCCAATTTTTTTCAATGCCCCCGGTGTCGTAGTTCCTGTCCCACCTCCCCTGCGCTGTTATTGGTGCAAAAAAGGCGCCAGGGAAGGTGGGAGGGGAATCGAATTTTGGCGCACTTTACCACGTGGTGTTCGATTCGATTCGAACATGGCGAACACCCTGATATCCGATCGAACATGTGTTCGATAGAACACTGTTCGCTCATCTCTAGTTACAACCCTTTTACCAGATTCTACTGGGACAACACAATAGCTGCAACAGCGTGGACTGAGCGTACTGTCACCCCTGGGAGGACTGAGGGTGCTGTCAACTCTGGGTGGACTGAGGGTGCTGTCACCCCTGGGTGGACTGATCATACTGTCAACCCTAGGAGGACTGAGCGTACCGTCAACTCTGGGAGGACAGAGCGCACTGTCACCCCTGGGAAGACTGAGGGTACTGTCAACCCTAATTGGACTGAGCGTACTGTCACCCCTAGGAGGACTAATTGTACTGTCACCCCTGGGAGGACTAAGCGTACTGTCACCCCTAGGAGGACTAATCGTACTGTCACCCCTGGGAGGACTGAGCGTACTGTCACCCCTGGGAGGACTGAGCGTACTGTCACCCCTGGGAGGACTAAGTGTACTGTCACCCCTAGGAGGACTAATCGTACTGTCACCCCTGGGAGGACTAAGTGTACTGTCACCCCTAGGAGGACTAATCGTACTGTCACCCCTGAGAGGACTAAGCGTACTTTCACCCCTAGGAGGACTAATCGTACTGTCATCCCTGGGAGGACTAAGCGTACTTTCACCCCTGGGAGGACTAATCGTACTGTCACCCCTAGGAGGACTAAGCGTACTGTCACCCCTAGGAGGACTAATCGTACTGTCACCCCTGGGAGGACTAAGTGTACTGTCACCCCTGGGAGGACTAATCGTACTGTCACCCCTGGGAGGACTAAGTGTACTGTCACCCCTAGGAGGACTAATCGTACTGTCACCCCTGGGAGGACTAATCGTACTGTCACCCCTGGGAGGACTAAGGGTACTTTCACCCCTAGGAGGACTAATCGTACTGTCACCCCTGGGAGGACTAAGCGTACTTTCACCCCTAGGAGGACTAATCGTACTGTCACCCCTAGGAGGACTAATCGTACTGTCACCCCTAGGAGGACTAAGCGTACTGTCACCCCTGGGAGGACTAAGCGTACTGTCACCTCTGGGAGGACTAAGTGTACTGTCACCCCTGGGAGGACTAAGTGTACTTTCACCCCTGAGAGGACTAAGCGTACTGTCACCTCTGGGAGGACTAAGCGTACTGTCACCTCTGGGAGGACTAATCGTACTGTCACCCCTGGGAGGACTAAGTGTACTGTCACCCCTGGGAGGACTAAGTGTACTGTCACCCCTGGGAGGACTAATCGTACTGTCACCCCTGGGAGGACTAATCATACTGTCACCCCTGGGAGGACTAAGTGTACTGTCACCCCTGGGAGGACTAAGCGTACTGTCACCTCTGGGAGGACTAATCGTACTGTCACCCCTGGGAGGACTAAGTGTACTGTCACCCCTGGGAGGACTAAGTGTACTGTCACCCCTGGGAGGACTAATCGTACTGTCACCCCTGGGAGGACTAATCATACTGTCACCCCTGGGAGGACTAATCATACTGTCACCCCTGAGAGGACTAAGCGTACTGTCACCCCTGAGAGGACTAAGCGTACTGTCACCCCTGGGAGGACTAATCGTACTGTCACCCCTGGGAGGAGTCAGTACCGGGTAGTTTGCTCTTAGATGTGAGAGACGTCAGAAACCTACGGCAGTTCTGTCCCATGTGGATTTGCCCATTATGCTGAACATGATCTTCAAGGCAATAAAACATTATTTGCAGAATTCCTAATAACAGGTCAAATCCACATAATATGCCAACTATCTGCACCCTGGACACTTCAGGCACGTTACGTTACCCCCTTCCGAAATTCTCAGAAATTGGGTTTATTGAGTGTTTCTTGCAAGTGTGTGAGCAGAAGCCTGCACATCCTCTGCCAATACAATGTTCTGTTCCTGGGAAACCCTGAGGTCATGACTGGGATTTCCTGTTCTCTCGCTGATCTCGGTAGATGCACGCTCACCATTTCAGTGCCCACCAAGGCTGTTTGCATTTTTCTCGAAGGATTCTCTAATGTTCGTGAAAAGGGTTAACCCAAAGTTCGTGGTCCTCCCCTGTGCAGAGAGTCCTTAATTTGTACGTCAGATAATAAGGGTGTATTTGTAAGACAAAAGGCTTCATTATCTGTGCGGGATCCTGCGCTGGCTCCTTGTCACATATGCTTAGACCATTAGTTCTTGCAATTGTTATTAAATTCGCAGCAGTCGATTTTTCCTGGGTTTTGTCAGTGGTGTTGTTGCTGGCGCTCCCTGCAGAATACATCTGAAAAATGAATTAAACACCGGACCATATCCTTTCTGTCTAAATTCAGGCACAAATAGCAAAAGTCCATCAATCGACACTTTATTAAGTGCTGGGTATCGAGCGGGCCGGGAAGGGTCATTGCTAATGGAGATTTGCCTGGACAAAGTTTATGGAATCCAATGTCATTTAGCAATGTGAAGACTTTATATGATCACAGGAGTTATAGGGTTAATTCATCATTAATCCGAATATATAAATACACCCTTGATTGTTCGGCCACCAGCTTTTCCTTCTGACCCGCGGACACATGCACCCTCGGCTTAGCTCAGACCATGTGTTCTAAGTAGAAGAGGGGAATGAGTTACTGCCGAACACTTCTAGTCATGGCTTGTCTCCAAGGAGAACAAAAGAATGGACAATATCCTTCCATCCTCAAACACATTAGAAGGTTGGCTCAGCCAAGATGTATAGGAACAACTTAAAGGAAGTCTGTCATCAGTATTCAGCAGATAGATAGGTTACTGTCACCAGACCCAGCATATCACCCCAGTCCTGCAGATAGATAGATTACTGTCACCAGACCCCAATATATCACCCCAGCCCTGCAGATAGATAGGTTAGTGTCACCAGACCCAGCATATCACCTCAGCCCTGCAGATAGATAGGTTACTGTCACCAGAACCAGCATATCACCCCAGCCCTGCAGATAGATAGGTTACTGTCACTAGAACCAGCATATCACCCCAGCCCTGCAGATAGATAGGTTACTGTCACCAGAGCCAGCATATCACCCCAGCCCTGCAGATAGATAGGTTAGTGTCACCAGATCCAGTATATCACCCCAGCGCTGCAGATAGATAGGTTAGTGTTACCAGAACCAGCATATCACCCAGTCCTGCAGATAGATAGGTTAGTGTCACCAGAACCAGCATATCACCCCAGCCCTGCAGATAGATAGGTTACTGTCACCAGAACCAGCATATCACCCCAGCCCTGCAGATAGATAGGTTAGTGTCACCAGAACCAGCATATCACCCCAGCACTGCAGATAGATAGGTTACTGTCACCAGACCCAGCAGATCACCCCAGCCCTGCAGATAGATAGGTTAGTGTCACCAGATCCAGTATATCACCCCAGCGCTGCAGATAGATAGGTTAGTGTCACCAGAACCAGCATATCACCCCAGCCCTGCAGATAGATAGGTTACTGTCACTAGAACCAGCATATCACCCCAGCCCTGCAGATAGATAGGTTACTGACACCAGAACCAGCATATCACCCCAGCCCTGCAGATAGATAGGTTACTGACACCAGAACCAGCATATCACCCCAGCCCTGCAGATAGATAGGTTAGTGTCAGCAGAACCAGCATATCACCCCAGCCCTGCAGATAGATAGGTTAGTGTCAGCAGAACCAGCATATCACCCCAGCCCTGCAGATAGATAGGTTACTGTCACCAGAACCAGCATATCACCCCAGCCTGTATATAGATAGGTTAGTGTCACCAGACCCCAGTATATCACCCCAGCCCTGCAGATAGATATGTTACTGTCACCAGAACCAGCATATCACCCCAGTCCTACAGATAGATAGGTTACTGTCACCAGATCCCAGTATATCACCCCAGCCCTGCAGATAGATAGGTTAGTGTCAGCAGAACCAGCATATCACCCCAGCCCAGCAGATAGATAGGTTAGTGTCACCAGACCCAGCATATCACCCCAGCCCTGCAGATAGATAGGTTACTGTCACCAGAACCAGCATATCACCCCAGCCTGTATATAGATAGGTTAGTGTCACCAGACCCCAGTATATCACCCCAGTCCTGCAGATAGATATGTTACTGTCACCAGAACCAGCATATCACCCCAGCCCTGCAGATAGATAGGTTACTGTCACCAGATCCAGCATATCACCCCAGTCCTACAGATAGATAGGTTACTGTCACCAGATCCAGCATATCACCCCAGTCCTACAGATAGATAGGTTAGTGTTACCAGATCCCAGTATATCACCCCAGCCCTGCAGATAGATAGGTTAGCAGCACAGCCACTATATCCCCTGGTCTCTGCTGTATTATACAGTAAGACCCAGCAACAATGCCCGCAAACAGTGCCCAAACTGAGGGTATGCATTAACCCTCTAGATACCTTGGTCAAAGCTGACCCAGGCAACATTTTGCCGATGAACAAGATCCAGGCGCTGCAATACGTTAATATGACAGCCAGGAGCCTATTGAAGGATTCCGGAGTTGTCGTTAAGCGACTCATCTATTACAGGCCCAAATTTTACAATGCATTGCATGAGTGATCTGACCCTATGGCGTTCAAGACCTCGCAGGGAAGTCTAAAAGTAACAGTTGCAAAAAATATATATATATATGCAACCCCAACACAGAAATATATATTAAAAAAAAAATTGTGTCAGACTATGGCAATTCCAAGAATGATGTGCATGGATGTCGGGGGCTGTTGGCCAGAGAAGGGCAATAATTTTTTACATTGTATTTAGTTTATATAGGAGCCAGTTGAGCCCGTGCACATATGAGGCCACGACTACAACCCAATGATCCATGGTAAAGATGCGGTGTATGAAGAATCTGAAGACCAACGTAGGGTCGAGGTCAAGAGTGAATTACAACAGGATGGACATAAAACTAAACATTGTAATCCGGAATTGTTTAGTCTTGAGGCTTTGCCGCCACGTATGGAAATTCATCCCTTATCTCTGCAGTTTCTCCAGCATTGATCTGAAAAGGAGACGTCATCTTAGAAATTTTAAGAACATAGATATCACTGGGCAGCAAATCTACTTGAGCTCTCCGGTATGGACATGATCTTGGGTAAGGTCTTCAGTCTTGAAATTTGTCACCAAATGTTGTAATTTCCAGGTATTGAAATCACTTTTTTTATAAACTCTTTTTATTTTCTGAGTGTAAATTTTTCTGTCAATGCCTATGAGACGTCTCCACACACAAACAGAAGCCAAATCATTTCTAATTCCAATGGGCAAAGCGGTGTGAAAAGTGACAAATTCAACCAAGTGCTGGGAAAGAAGGAATTACTCAAGAATGAATGTGCTGTCATTGAGAGGCTAATTCTCATACAAGTTCTCAGAGGACACGCTCAGCTGGAACCTCAGAACTGACCTATGGTATAAACTAGAGATGGGCAAACACTCAAGATTTGTTTTGTTTCATGTTCGGCCGATTCGGTTACCTCATTTGTTTCAGGTCGAATAAATTTATTATGAATCACATCTGTAGAATACAAGTGTAGAACACTGTCAGGGCTCCTAGGAACCTATCTATAAAACATAGTGTATAACACTGTCAGGGCTCCTAGGAACCTATCTATAAAACATAGTGTATAACACTGTCATGGCTCCTAGGAACCTATCTATAAAACATAGTGTATGACACTGTCAGGGCTCCTAGGAACCTATCTATAAAACATAGTGTATAATACTGTCAGGGCTCCTAGGAACCTATATATAAATCATAGTATATATACTTTCAGGGCTCCTAGGAACCTATCTATAAAACATAGTGTATGACACTGTCAGGGCTCCTAGGAACCTATCTATAAAACATAGTGTATATACTGTCAGGGCTCCTAGGAACCTATCTATAAAACATAGTGTATGACACTGTCAGGGCTCCTAGGAATCTATCTATAAAACATAGTGTATGACACTGTCAGGGCTCCTAGGAACCCATCTATAAAACATAGTGTAGAACACTGTCAGGGCTCCTAGGAACCTATCTATAAAACATAGTGTAGAATACTGTCAGGGCTCCTAGGAACCTATCTATAAAACATAGTGTATAACACTGTCAGGGCTCCTAGGAACCTATCTATAACACATAGTGTAGAACACTGTCAGGACTCCTAGGAACCTATCTATAAAACATAGTGTATGACACTGTCAGGGCTCCTAGGAACCCATCTATAAAACATAGTGTAGAACACTGTCAGGGCTCCTAGGAACCTATCTATAAAACATAGTGTAGAACACTGTCAGGGCTCCTAGGAACCTATCTATAAAACATAGTGTATAACACTGTCAGGGCTCCTAGGAACCTATCTATAAAACATAGTGTATAACACTGTCAGGACTCCTAGGAACCTATCTATAACACATAGTGTAGAACACTGTCAGGACTCCTAGGAACCTATCTATAAAACATAGTGTATAACACTGTCAGGACTCCTAGGAACCTATCTATAACACATAGTGTATAACACTGTCAGGGCTCCTAGGAACCTATCTATACAACATAGCGTAGAATACTGTCAGGGCTCCTAGGAACCTATCTATAAAACATAATGTAGGACATTGTCAGGGCTCCTAGGAACCTATCTATAAAACATAGTGTATGACACTGTCAGGGCTCCTAGGAACCTATCTATAAAACATAGTGTATGACACTGTCAGGGCTCCTAGGAATCTATCTATAAAACATAGTGTATGACACTGTCAGGGCTCCTAGGAACCCATCTATAAAACATAGTGTAGAACACTGTCAGGGCTCCTAGGAACCTATCTATAAAACATAGTGTAGAATACTGTCAGGGCTCCTAGGAACCTATCTATAAAACAGTGTAGAACACTGTCAGGGCTCCTAGGAACCTATCTATAAAACATAGTGTATAACACTGTCAGGACTCCTAGGAACCTATCTATAACACATAGTGTAGAACACTGTCAGGACTCCTAGGAACCTATCTATAAAACATAGTGTATGACACTGTCAGGGCTACTAGGAACCCATCTATAAAACATAGTGTAGAACACTGTCAGGGCTCCTAGGAACCTATCTATAAAACATAGTGTATGACACTGTCAGGGCTCCTAGGAATCTATCTATAAAACATAGTGTATGACACTGTCAGGGCTCCTAGGAACCCATCTATAAAACATAGTGTAGAACACTGTCAGGGCTCCTAGGAACCTATCTATAAAACATAGTGTAGAATACTGTCAGGGCTCCTAGGAACCTATCTATAAAACAGTGTAGAACACTGTCAGGGCTCCTAGGAACCTATCTATAAAACATAGTGTATAACACTGTCAGGACTCCTAGGAACCTATCTATAACACATAGTGTAGAACACTGTCAGGACTCCTAGGAACCTATCTATAAAACATAGTGTATGACACTGTCAGGGCTACTAGGAACCCATCTATAAAACATAGTGTAGAACACTGTCAGGGCTCCTAGGAACCTATCTATAAAACAGTGTAGAACACTGTCAGGGCTCCTAGGAACCTATCTATAAAACATAGTGTATAACACTGTCAGGACTCCTAGGAACCTATCTATAACACATAGTGTAGAACACTGTCAGGACTCCTAGGAACCTATCTATAAAACATAGTGTATGACACTGTCAGGGCTACTAGGAACCCATCTATAAAACATAGTGTAGAACACTGTCAGGGCTCCTAGGAACCTATCTATAAAACATAGTGTAGAATACTGTCAGGGCTCCTAGGAACCTATCTATAAAACATAGTGTAGAACACTGTCAGGGCTCCTGGGAACCTATCTATAAAACATAGTGTATAACACTGTCAGGACTCCTAGGAACCTATCTATAACACATAGTGTAGAACACTGTCAGGACTCCTAGGAACCTATCTATAAAACATAGTGTATAACACTGTCAGGACTCCTAGGAACCTATCTATAACACATAGTGTATAACACTGTCAGGGCTCCTAGGAACCTATCTATACAACATAGCGTAGAATACTGTCAGGACTCCTAGGAACCTATCTATAAAACATAATGTAGGACACTGTCAGGGCTCCTAGGAACCTATCTATAAAACATAGTGTAGAACACTGTCAGGGCTCCTAGGAACCTATCTATAAAACATAGTGTATAACACTGTCAGGACTCCTAGGAACCTATCTATAACACATAGTGTAGAACACTGTCAGGGCTCCTAGGAACCTATCTATAAAACATAGTGTATAACACTGTCAGGACTCCTAGGAACCTATCTATAACACATAGTGTAGAACACTGTCAGGACTCCTAGGAACCTATCTATAAAACATAGTGTATAACACTGTCAGAACTCCTAGGAACCTATCTATAACACATAGTGTATAACACTGTCAGGGCTCCTAGGAACCTATCTATACAACATAGCGTAGAATACTGTCGGGGCTCCTAGGAACCTATCTATAAAACATAGTGTATAACACTGTCAGGGCTCCTAGGAACCTATCTATACAACATAGCGTAGAATACTGTCAGGGCTCCTAGGAACCTATCTATAAAACGTATCTATAAAACATAGTGTAGAACACTGTCAGGGCTCCTAGGAACCTATCTATAAAACATAGTGTATGACACTGTCAGGGCTCCTAGGAACCTATCTATAAAACATAGTGTAGAACACTGTCATGGCTCCTAGGAACCTATCTATAAAACATAGTGTAGAACACTGTCAGGGCTCCTAGGAACCTATCTATAAAACATAGTGTATAACACTGTCAGGACTCCTAGGAACCTATCTATAACACATAGTGTAGAACACTGTCAGGACTCCTAGGAACCTATCTATAAAACATAGTGTATGACACTGTCAGGGCTCCTAGGAACCCATCTATAAAACATAGTGTATAACACTGTCAGGGCTCCTAGGAACCTATCTATAAAACATAGTGTAGAATACTGTCAGGGCTCCTAGGAACCTATCTATAAAACATAGTGTAGAACACTGTCAGGGCTCCTAGGAACCTATCTATAAAACATAGTGTATAACACTGTCAGGACTCCTAGGAACCTATCTATAACACATAGTGTAGAACACTGTCAGGACTCCTAGGAACCTATCTATAAAACATAGTGTATAACACTGTCAGGACTCCTAGGAACCTATCTATAACACATAGTGTATAACACTGTCAGGGCTCCTAGGAACCTATCTATACAACATAGCGTAGAATACTGTCAGGGCTCCTAGGAACCTATCTATAAAACATAGTGTATAACACTGTCAGGGCTCCTAGGAACCTATCTATACAACATAGCGTAGAATACTGTCAGGGCTCCTAGGAACCTATCTATAAAACATAGTGTATAACACTGTCAGGGCTCCTAGGAACCTATCTATACAACATAGCGTAGAATACTGTCAGGGCTCCTAGGAACCTATCTATAAAACATAATGTAGGACACTGTCAGGGCTCCTAGGAACCTATCTATAAAACATAGTGTAGAACACTGTCAGGGCTCCTAGGAAACTATCTATAAAACATAGTGTATAACACTGTCAGGACTCCTAGGAACCTATCTATAACACATAGCGTAGAACACTGTCAGGACTCCTAGGAACCTATCTATAAAACATAGTGTATAACACTGTCAGGGCTCCTAGGAACCTATCTATACAACATAGCGTAGAATACTGTCAGGGCTCCTAGGAACCTATCTATAAAACATAATGTAGGACACTGTCAGGGCTCCTAGGAACCTATCTATAAAACATAGTGTATGACACTGTCAGGGCTCCTAGGAACCTATCTATAAAACATAGTGTAGAACACTGTCAGGGCTCCTAGGAACCTATCTATAAAACATAGTGTAGAACACTGTCAGGGCTCCTAGGAACCTATCTATAAAACATAGTGTATGACACTGTCAGGGCTCCTAGGAACCTATCTATAAAACATAGTGTAGAACACTGTCATGGCTCCTAGGAACCTATCTATAAAACATAGTGTAGAACACTGTCAGGGCTCCTAGGAACCTATCTATAAAACATAGTGTAGAATACTGTCAGGGCTCCTAGGAACATGTCTACACTATGTTTTATATAGTAGGATCCTAGAAGCCCTAAGAGTATTCTACACTATGTTTTAAACCAATTTAAGTTGTGGTTCATACTGAACTTATTCGACCCAATATAAACCTTGAGAGGTTCGCCCATCTCTAATTACATTAGTTTCATGATAGAATTTTGGAAAAGTACTATATGGAAAACAGAGTATTTCACAATTGTTTCAACTTTTTGGTAAAGAAATATTGTAAGGTGTTAGATTTCCCATTATTGTAAAATGTATAGGTACCCAATTTTACACCAAAGTACCTCAACAATAGAATCTTGGGGCTACCAATAGTCTGTTGTTCACGTCACCAAGGTAATTAGAAATAAGGCCACTCTTGTCCTGGACAATGTCTAATATTACACCTAAATACCATTTGCTTTGGGCCATAAGGCTTACCATAGATTGGAATTCAATGTACAAGCCAAACCTTAAAGTGAAGAGGACATAACTGAAAATACATTGATGGAAAAGCGTTTGGTGGAGACTGGATGTATTCAATATTCATGGATAAATGCAATTTCAAGATTCTGCTGATCGAATAAAAAAGAGAACAATGAAGTGGAAATGCTGGAATTATGATGTGTTGTAGCAGGTGCTGAACTGAAACTTCGCCCAATCCTGGTGGGTCTTCCATCCAGGCTGCGAAATCTGATCCTCATCAGTGGTGTGCGAGCAAAGAAAACACTGTGTGGCCAAAAGCAGCAGTTGTCATCTTCTTACGGGACTGCGAGAATGTAAAAAAGTCTTGATTTCGTTCATGATTCAAAGCATCACCGTGAAAATAAAGGGTCACGTTGGGTTTCCTGACGGAAGTGAGAAACGGGCGGAATTGTTTGACATATTTACCTTCGAAAACTAAAAAGATTCAGAATTGTGTAGAAGTGTGAAGAGTCTTTTTAGGGAGAATTGAGCAACTTTTTGACCAGATCTCTCAATGGCTAGTATTCATTAAGGTAGACCATTGCAAAGGAACATGGGAAGAATATGCAAATCTGACTTCCATGATGTAGCGCCCTCTATTAGTGTGCATACTTGAGGCACTGGCATCCTAATTACATCATGGAACCATGGGAAGAATATGCAAATCTGTCTTCCATGATGTAATTAGGAAGTCAGAAGCTGGAAGGTCAAGCATGATGCTAAAGGGAGCAGCCTTTATTGGGTTATTTCACTGGAATTCTGTCTTCCTAACTACATCAGGGAAGACAGACTTGCACATTCTTCCCATGGTTCCTTGCGAAGTGGAGTGCTAAAGGCTTAATAAATCTCCACACACCTATATGGTGGTCTCTCCCTAAGGAGTGACAATATCCCCTTAACCCTTACATCATGGAAGTCAGATTTGCATATTCTTCCGCTGTCACCCATGTCTAGTACCTGTATCCATGTTGAGTTCCCGTACCCATGTCTAGTTCCTGTATCCATGTCAAGTTCCTGTACTCTTGTCTAGCACTACAGAGCTAATACTGGGGAAGATAATGGGGGTATGGAGGCCTAAGTGGAGGAGAAGGGTGAATTATTGGTATGTGAAAGAGGGTGACTATAGGGCCCAAACTATATGAGAGGCAGAGAAGGTGCAGCGAGCCATTTTGGCAGTAGAGGTATGGCAGAAAAATAGGGGGTGGGAGGTAATATGGTAGAGATTAGAGATGAGCGAATAGTATTCGAAACTATAGTTCTGAATACCTTGCTCCCATAGGAATGAATGGAAGCGGCTGAACACCAAGAAGTTAAGCATTGGCCGCCGGCACCGGCCGCGCGCTGGCCACTTCCATTCATTCCTATGGAGCAAGGTATTCAAAACTATAGTTTCGAATACTATTCGCTCATCTCTAGTAGATATCAATAGTGTCTACAGGCTGCAGAGAGAAACTTCCTGATTGCACAGTAACCCATGCTAGAAAAAAGAGGTCACATTGTGACTTATTGGAGATATCGAAAATAAGACAAATAGATGCAGGTCCTCCTATAGATAAGAGTCTGAATGAAGATATGGAGGAAGAAAGGAGCTTGATAAGTAGAGCAGTAAACTGATTTATTTAACCCTTTCCCGACACCCGACATAATAGTATGGCAGATGGCGGGTAATTTAATATGGCTTCTGAGAGGCCATCATAGCCAGCGGGTCTTATACAGCAGAGACCCGAAGCTAATTCCCATGATCAGTGTCCACACTGATCGCGGGCATTAAACCCCTTCCCTGGCGTCTTGGAAAAAACACATATAAAAGTACTTCAATACTGTGAAATCCATACACAATAGGTACCCCTGTGTACGAAAGTGATAAGTCTACAAATCTATAAAAATATTTTTCCCATACAGTGAACACTGTAATGAGTAAAAAAAATCAAAAGTGCTAAGCCGCCATTTTCTAGTTTTTTAGAAAAAAGTAATCAAAGCAATAGACATTTCCCAAAATGGCGCCCTACGCATTCCTGTACACATAAAAAAAAAAAGGGTCCCCTACAGGGATGTACTCACTACATCACAACATGTGACCCCAGGGGTGAATCATGAGTTTCTGCCGCCTGAGGCAGACATCAGAAAGTGCCCCGCCACACCCCCCCCCCGGAGGAGGAGGGGGCAGAGCCGAGTGGAAGGGGGCAGGGCTGCACTGAGGTAGGTGGGGCCTAAAGGAGGGGGCGGGGCCGAGCGGAGCGAGCGTCTTGTCCTGGACTGGCTTAGGTCAGCAAAAATGCCGCCCTCCCCGGGGCCCTGGCATAGCGCCGCCTGAAGCGGTCGCCTCATGGGAGGTGCGGCGCTGTGTGACCCAGATTAAGGGGTTAACACCTAAAACTGACCCCGACTACAACTCCCCAGCTTTGAGTACACATCATGGAAGGAAAAGTACGTTCAATAAAAGGTAAATGGTAAATCTATTAACCAGAATTTTTTTCTATTTGCCTATGTTTGTGGACATTTAGAACACACCACTGCGGAGCGGATATTATTCTGTACCTAGTTCATACTGCTCTCGATTTATCAGTAAACCCAGTACCTAGTATAGTATAATATTGCTATGGAAAAACACCTTCCCTGGAGCTCAAGGATTTGGGGTTTTCTTGAAAAGGACTTAACAAGTTTTTTTTTTTTTCACTTTTATGAAACGTTGAGAAACCGACGAGAATTCTTGTTCGGCTGCCAAATTATTGGGACATCTGAGCCGAAAATAGGAAACTAGAAAGAAAATTTGTAATGAATTAAACGGTGTCTAGCAGCGCCATGCTAGACATAATATATATGGCTCGGTCACATAATGTGCCTACAACAGCTGGTGCGATAGAATAATGCCCACCAGGGCTGGTGCTGTAACCCTTTACAGTCTGGATACAAAATTCAGCTAAGGCTGGCCCCATTACCTCGGCCTGGGATCACAGAGGTTAACCTGTATACGGGAAGTGAATTGGCAATAAGTAGGTCTCTGTCCAGTGCTCGCCTTCATCTACTGAAACTATTGGCCTCCTGGCACCAAACGAAAACCACCACATTTACAAACCCGAACAAAAATAGACTTCAGACAAGTTACTGTCCAACAGTGGCTCATGACGAGTGGCTGAAAATTATTACCCCTGGCACCTTTTAATAGACAGTGTGTAAAATGGGGGGCTGGAAAAACTCCAGCTGAGTCTGGACCCTTATTACAAGTTACAATTTGGCTTTGACAGAAAGATGGTGCTGTCCTAACTTTGTTTTATGAGCACCTTTTAACTTCTCAGCAAGAGCACCACGTCCACTATAAACCTTCCCTTGCACAATACGACCATCTATAGGAAATATAATAGAGAACATTTGTGCATTCAGGCTACGGATGCAGCAAAGTCTAACTTGGAACCGTCGCACAGAAGACTAACTCGACTCTTTCAATGGCTTTGGTTGAAGATAACCTGACCAGAATATGGACATCATGGCTGGTTATCAGGAGAACACTACATGTATGAGAAGATATCCCGACCACAATAAGGACATCATGACTGGTTATAAGGAGGGGACACTACATGTATGAGAAGATAACCTGACCACAATAAGGACATCATGGCTGGTTATCAGGAGGACACTACATGTAGGAGAAGATAACCTGACCACAATAAGGACATCATGGCTGGTTATCAGGAGGACACTACATGTATGAGAAGATAACCTGACCACAATAAGGACACTATGACTGGTTATCAGGAGGACACTACATGTATGAGAAGATAACCTGACCACAATAAAGACATCATGGCTGGGTATCAGGAGGACACTACATGTATGAGAAGATAACCTGACCACAATAAGGACATCATGGCTGGTTATCAGGAGGACACTACATGTATGAGAAGATAACCTGACCACAATAAGGACACCATGACTGGTTATCAGGAGGACACTACATGTATGAGAAGATAACCTGACCACAATAAAGACATCATGGCTGGGTATCAGGAGGACACTACATGTATGAGAAGATAACCTGACCACAATAAGGACATCATGGCTGGTTATCAGGAGGACACTACATGTATGAGAAGATAACCCGACCACAATAAGGACATCATGGCTGGTTACCAGGAGGACACTACATGTATGAGAAGATAACCTGACCACAATAAGGACATCATGGCTGGTTATCAGGAGGACACTACATGTATGAGAAGATAACGCGACCACAATAAGGACATCATGGCTGGTTATCAGGAGGACACTACATGTATGAGAAGATAACCCGACCACAATAAGGACATCATGACTGGTTATCAGGAGGGGACACTACATGTATGATAACCTGACCACAATAAGGACATCATGGCTGGTTATCAGGAGGACACTACATGTATGAGAAGATAACCTGACCACAATAAGGACATCATGGCTGGTTATCAGGAGGACACTACATGTATGAGAAGATAACCTGACCACAATAAAGACATCATGGCTGGGTATCAGGAGGACACTACATGTATGAGAAGATAGCCCGACCACAATAAGGACATCATGGCTGGTTATCAGGAGGACACTACATGTATGAGAAGATAACCTGACCACAATAAGGACATCATGGCTGGTTATCAGGAGGACACTACATGTATGATAACCTGACCACAATAGGGACATCATGATCTATTGCTTGAATAAAGTTTTATGTTAAACATATTTTCATGAATTTTTGGTGATTTTTATTGACTGGGAGGTCCATCATGGGGCGGTAATAACTTCCTGTAACAGCTGGGAATCAATTGAAGGATTGTCACTAGTAGAATTCAGTTTCTAGTATTCCAATATATTGTATGGGCAACCAGACCCCTGGGATTCAAACCCCATTAGGGGGACGTAAAAACAAACAAAAAAATCACTCTCCCTACGATACATCTAAAAATCATATGACTCTAATTTTCTTTTATTTTTCAATGTTTTAAATTTGTGATTTTGAAACTTAACAAAACCTACATATTTGTCATCACCATGATCATACAGACTCATAGAATGTGGGGCAACATCGAAGACCATAAAAAAATACCCTACTCTGAATTTTCTCCAGATTCTCACTACATTGTTGCTGGTACGAAGTACAATTTGTCCTGCAAAAAATAAGCCCTCACACGGTTCCTTTTTTGTTGCAGATTTTGTTGCACTTTTTTGATCCAAAGCCAAGAATGGCTGCAAAAGGAATTGGAAATATAGATGAAGTTCTTATATTTCTACCTTCTGCTCAATCCACTCCTGGGTTTTGCTCAAAAAAAACGCAGCAAAATCTGCAATAAAAAAAAAAAGCTGCATCTCCGCAACGTGGGGTCGCAGCCTGAAAACGAATCATTTAAAGGGACTACAAAATATTGACCAAATGGAATTGGTGCTGAACTTAACTATGGAAATAAGAAGATCCGCGTAATGTAAATGACCGTCAACGAGCCAGGTGGCATCACATTCTCTTGTCACTGTGAGAACTATAAGGAGGAGACATGCTCAGGAGGCTTCTCAGGATCCTCTGAGGACTGTAAGACTGGAATGTGAAGAATTTTGCCTGTCAACTACATTGAAGATCCTAATACCCCTGCATGATAATCCACAATTTCACATGGCTAGAAGTCGATATGTAAAGGAACGATGAGGAATAATTTCCTTGCAAGTTCCATTGGAACAAGTTCAGACCAAGCTGAACCAGGGTTAAAGGGATCCTATCTTTCAAAGACATTTTTTTCTAACTAAAACGTAGGAATAGCCTTAAGAAAGTCTATTCTTCTCCTACCTTTCGTTGTCTTCTCCGCGCCACTGTTCACCTAAAATCTCGTTTTTTGTCGGTATGTAAATGAGTTCTTTCGCAGCAGTGGGGGCGGCCCCAATGCTGCGAGAGAAATCTCCATCTTCGTCTGGAACGAGGTCTTCACTGCTTCTTCTTTCGGCTGTGTCATCTATTTTCTAGGCTTCGGGCCTAGGGCAAGCCGACTGCGACATGCTCGCGGACACAAGAAAAATGGCCGCTTACACAGTATTGGAAGCGGCCATTTTCTCGTGGACGGCAGGCATGCGTAGCCGGCTTGCCCGAGGCCTAGTAGTTAGAAGACACCGCCAGAAGAAGACGCGAAGAAGACCCGATCCTGAAGAAGCGTCGCTGGAGAGTTCTCTCGCAGCATTGCGGCCGCCCCCAGTGCTAAGAGAGAACTCATTTACATACAGAGAAAAAACGGAATTTCAAACGAATGGCGGCGCGGAAAAGAAAACGAAAGGTAGGAGAAGAAAAGCCTTTCTTAAGGCTATTCCGACGTGTTAGTTAGAAAACAAATGTCTTTGAGAGATAGGATCCCTTTAGCTTCGACCCAGGCAAGAGATTTAAGCAGAGATTTCAGAGTTAATGTCAGAAGGGAGGAAAAAGCAGGCGAAAAGTGAGATAAGTGGAGAAAGAAGTATTTTTCTCTAATAAGATACATGACAAAGTTTCTCGTTCTCGCTTGTACTATTGATTGATGTAACATTTGTGAGATGTTATAGGCCATTTAAGGAGGATTTGTGCTCTTTCTTGACTCAGTTACTCAGTACTTGTGTTATCCCTTAAAGGGGTTGTCCCATGAAAAGCATCCTATCTATACTGCTAGTTTATGTGGATTTAAGACTTTTCCTAAATACATTGCTTTATCAAAACTGCTTTGTTTGGCCGCTATCTTAATTTATTCACTTCATTGTTGACACTGCATTTCTATGGCCACTGGGCTTATCTGCTCATTTCCCAAATGATGTAGCTGCCTGCTCTCAGGGGAGGAGGGAGGGGCTGACAAGCAACGCAGCTCCTCAGATAAGGGAGGAGGGAGGTGAGAGCTCCGGGATTACTGTGCTGTCTATCTTCAGCTTTTTCACTTATCAGCCGGTTTAATTGAATTTGGCTGATAAGGGCTGAGATAGAGAGTCCGTTACCTCTGTATGTAATGCAAGCTGACTCAAATCCAGCTCTGCTACATCAGTTTCCACATCAGTTTCATACTGTGGTAATGCATAGCAGATAGCAGAGCAAGTGAAAACCCGCCCACCAATGTGCTGACAAATCCAGGAAGTGAAGAGAGCAGAACAAGAGTTATGGGAATACCCCTTTAAATAACATTTCTAGAGCATCTTTTCTTAGGACTCTGCATTGTGTCGTCCCTCTATTATTCCTCCTACAAATTTACAAACGAATTGAAAATAAGCCTCAAATAATGTCAGCACAGTTGCCAATTTATTCAGGAGGAACAACAGAGGAACAGCCCAAAATTATTAATTCATTACAAAGGGGGGGGAAAAAACGTAAGTTTTATTATATATTTATTTTTAGTTATTCGTTATATTTACGGAGTCCTGACTTCTGCATAGTCTTACGTCTTATTTTTACATGCATTTCTGGAATATTTTTGGTCCCTTCTGGCAATAAAAATGTTGACGTTGCCAAAAGTGGTGTGAATAGGACCTAAGGTTCTCATAAGATAAAGAGCAAAGCAACAGACTTACTGCAGACCGGCGCAATAAGAGCCCCGATCGCCTCGTACTAGAGATATTATCCACAGGGTTATAGCACAACCTACTGGTGGCGAGGAAAATAGCAGAAGACAAGAGGTTTAAGGGTGGTATCTTTTTATTTTCTTCTGGTTCAGGATGGTAACAGATCTTTGGATGAAGAGCCCGTGCCAGGAATAGTGTTGTCAAGAAAGAACGAGCCTGTAAGATATGATCAAAAAACTCATTTTTTTGTTCACTTTTTGCATTTTAGGTTTTACATTGGATGACTGTAAAAAGGGGGTGAAAAACATGAGTCAAAAAATCAGGCAAAACTGTTCCAAACAGCAACAATATAACGAGTGAAGAAAGAATTACTGGTCCAGTCTTACCAATACTGGGATGTAGAAGAAAGAAGTCGGAGTCTTACCAGCTGCCGTATTACATTTCTTGTGGATATCAAAGAGGTTGTCCGGGTGGAGGTGAAAAAAAAAAAATATCCTCACCTGTCCCCGTATGCTTTGGTGTCCTCCCAGTATGGTTCGGACTTGCTGCTCACCGGCTTCCTTTTGTCCTCACCGGCTGTGACGCCCGGATCCCTTCTGCTAAGGCCACGGCTTGGTCCCATTTATTGGGCTCAGCGGCCATGAAGGCACCCGGGGACATCATAGGTAGTTTGGTGCAAGTGGTGGGGACTCTCGCTGCATGACTCACCGGAGCGCCAGGAACGAGTATGTTTGGGTTTTTTTTCACCTCCTCTGGCCTAATAAAATTTTAGCCTGGAAAATCCCCTTAAAGGGATTCTACCATTCAAAACTTTTTTTTTCTAGTTGACACCTTGGAATAGCCTTAAGAAAGGCTATTCTTCTCCTACCTTTAGATGTCTTCGTTGCCCTGCCGTTTGGTTAAAAATCCGTTTCTCGTCGGTATGCAAATAAGTTCTCTCACTGCACTGGGGGCTGGCCCTAGCACTCAAACAGCACTGGAGGTGTCCCCAATACTGCGAGAGAACTCTCTCCAGGGCCACCTCCATCTTCGTCAGCAACGGCCTCTTCATCTTCTTCTTCCGGCACTGGGGTCACACTTGTACGCCTGCGCAGTACGCTCTGTACTCCATAGAACTACAGGAACGTGCTGCGCATACCCGCGTAAGCGGCCACAAAAAAATGGCATGTGGACTCGGTTCTGCCTGCGGCCTGATGGCAGAGCCGACCGTACAAGTGCGACGCCAGCGCCAGAAGAAAAAGATGAAGGGGCTGACAAAGATGGAGGCAGTGCTGGAGAGAGTTCTTTCGCAGCATTGTGGACGCCAACAGTGCTGCGAGAGAACTCATTTGCATACCGACAAAAAACGGATTTTTAACCGAACAGTGGGGCAAAGAAGACATCTAAAGGTAGGAGAAGAATAGCCTTTCTTAAGGCTATTCCTATGTGTCAACGAGAAAAAAAAAAGTTTTAAGGATATAGCAGAAGCTGTACTGTATACTACGGGTATACAAGACCACCAGGGCCCTTCTAGAATGATGTGAACAGATATATACATTTTTATCGCCAGGGATAAGCATTTTGGCAAAGTTACTCTAAAATACATGTTGAAATGACATACTTCCATTTGTATTGTTGGCACAAGTCCTATAAGGGCTGTATGTTTTCATAAAAATGATTCAATACAATATTGTGACATGCTAGTGGAGAACCGAAACATACAACACAACCACTGGGTGACTGTATATAGACACATATAGACATATAGGATACTAGCATTTGCCCACGACTTCATCTGCGGGCCGTTGGTAGGGGATGATGCGCCCACGGCCCCTCGCTGCCCACCCTCAAAGTTATCTGGCACGCCCACCCCTCCCGTGTGGCACACCGGAAACTCCTCCCTCGCGAGCCACCTCACGCATGACCCCGTAGTTTCCCTGGGCCATCTCATGTGTCCCCCTCCTCCCACTTGACCCCCAAACCCCTCCCTGCCCACGGGCCCCGGGCAGTCCCTAGCCCCCCAAAACCCTCTCCTATTCAGCATCCTCCCCCGCACTCCACAGGCCCCCTAAACGCCTTGACCATGCCCCGGTTGGCACCCTGGACCCGCACCCTACAGTCCCCCGGTGTACTCACACAGCTGGCACACCTGATTGACATGTTGTCCCCCGCAGAATCAGGCCGCATGTCCGCGTCGCCCCATGAGCTGGGAGTATGCGCCATCCTCTCAAAGGAGCAGACTCTCCTCCGCGGATGGACTTGTCGGGCCCTGCACAGCTAGGCGGCATGGCAGCGAAGCTGCGAGCAGCCACCATTTTCTCCGGCTCGCGCATTGGCCAACGGCCCGCCCACAGAATGCTGCAAATGTATCGGACCGTGCAGCTTGTCCATCGACCCGCCCACAGACTGCCGTAAACCAATCAAAGGCCGGCTGAAAGTCGTGGGATGACGTCATCTCAGGTCCTGCAGCGGAGCCAGAGCATACTTTGCGGTCGGGATTTCGGGGCAGTGTGAGGCATATGAAGTAGCCTATGTTTCCTTCCTGGTTAATATCTAGGTATGTGTCAAATCTCAGCCAAATCCATTCAGCCATTTGGCCGTGATTGAGGAACAATCATCCTAATATTAGTAGGATAGGAAGAGATTATGAAACACTATTGTCTTGAAAAGCTGATCATCTGGATATGTCCAGTCAAAAAGACGCATCTGTATCATTGTTCCCATCATCCTTTTACCCTAAACATAAAGCATACCCACTCACTACAGCTCTCTATTGGACATAAGGGCAGTTCATCTTCTCCTGGTGTGGAGAGGGTTGTATATTTGGGTCTATCAACTAACTAAACGCAACCTTTCTTTTAGAAAGTGCCTTACAAGATGAGATTCCAGGGTGATATCGCTGATAAGGTCGCTATGGCCACACTTAGACTGAAAGTCCTGGAAAAGCCCCAAACTCGCTGCAAGGCTTATGATCTGGGTACCAAGAATTTGAGGTCAGGAGATAAGATTTGTTTCGCCAGTTCCCAAATATTGCTCATTGTTCACATAATCTTGAAAACAGGCTCCAAATATAGCACATCGAAATCTCTAAAACAAGCGGGCAATTTGTGCGAGCCATGTGCCAGGATGGGGCATAAATTCTTAATCAGTTTAACAATGCCGAGCTGTACAAAGTAGTGTAAATCGCAGATTCTGAGGCTATTAATAAATCGCTCTTTTTATTCGCACTCGATTTGGCAGCTCATTCCAAGGAGACGTTTAGTAACAATTCACATTCAGACACCATTGTTATGACATTCGAAATGTGTTTTCAGTATCAGCAACGACAAAATTACAGGCGCCATTGTTAGCGGAATTGGATGGTAATATTGTATCTTTTTAGAAGATTATGGAGAATTTTATGCCTGTCTGATTGGTGGTACGACTGACGAATACTCAGATGTTATTGAATTGTATGCTGTCACAGATGGAAAATAATATAATTTTAAGGGACTGTGGCGGCGTCGGAGTCGCTAATACTCATTGTGATGCCAAGGAAAATTCTTGCAAATTCTTGTCTAAGCCATACTCATGGTTCTGCTCGCTGCTACCAGTTGTATGTTGTAGATATATGGCACGCTTGGGTGATGCCTAATGGCAGTGGTGCCTTTCGCCACAATCAAAAATATTCAGGAATGGTTTGAGGAACATGACGAAGAGTAGTGTTGACTTGGTCTCCAATTTCCTCCAATCGTAATCAGATCGGGTCGCAGGAAAAACATGCTTCATGGAGGCCTCACCTGGAAACTTTACAGGACTTACAGTATCTGCTGTGGTCATATTGGTTGGTGCCAGATACCACATACAAGGTCTTGTGGAGTCCATGGCTTGTAAGGGGTCTCTAATAGAGATGAGCGAACAGTAAAATGTTCGAGGTTCGATATTCGTTTCGAGTAGCCCCTCAATATTGGACTACTCGAATCGAATATCGAACCCCATTATAGTCTATGGGGGGAAAATGCTCGTTTCAGGGGTAGGCAACGTTCGATCAAATTATACTTACCAAGTCCACAAGTGAGGGTCGGGCTGGATCCTCCGAGCAGTCTTCTCCACGCAGTGTCCCCGCGGCGTCTTCCAGCTCGTCATTCACTCTGCCAGGCATCGGGCCTGGGCAGAGCCGACTGCGCATGCCCGCACTACAAGTGGACATGCGCAGTCGGCTAAGTCCAGGCCCGATGCCTGGCAGAGTGAATGACGAGCCGGAAGAGGCCGCGGGGAAGCTGCACGGAGAAGACTTCTAAAGGTAGGAGAAGAACCAGCATTGATTGGCCGACTGTATAGCATTCGGCCAATCAACGCTGGTTCTGCATCGAACTTTTACATTCGAACAGCGAGTGGTACTCGATTGAGTATGAGTATTTTGAATACCGTAGTATTCGATCGAATACCTACTCAATGGAGTACTACTCGCTCATCTCTAGTCTCTAACACTGTTAAGAAGGTGGTTATCCCAGAATTGTGGAACATCAATACTCCCAATGTGCCCGCCGCGGTCCAATTACAGTCCTGAATTGACTTGGGATGTTGTCAAGGAGAGAGTTGGAATTGGAAGACACCAGAGATGCCTGGGGATGAAATCAGAGCCCAGAAAAGGTGAGCATTTTGGGTTTTTTAGGTACCCTCCTTGGCCTCCCAACTGGAGGGAATCCAGAGTATAATAATATTTCTTAGGTGGCAAACCTCAAAAAATTGGGGTTCAGCCAAGCCCAAAATTTTTGTAAAAATTGAAACAAACCCAGTTCGTTACAAACCAGTTCATAGACTTTGATTGGAGCTATCTAGATAAGTGAAGAACCATCTCACAGTCACTCATTAGATTTCACCAACTTTATTCATCTGAGGGATAGGAGAGAAGACGTCATGTTTTTAAATCCAAGGTGTTTGCAGGAGGTTTAAAGAAAACTATTTGCTGTCTCTAGACTGAGAATGCTGAGAACTTCCTCTCCAAAAATGATGCTGTAACTCTAGCAGAACCTACTGAAGATCCTCATAAGTCAATGTCCAACCCTTAAAGGGATCCTATCATTTAAACACTTTTTTTTCTAGTTGACACGTCGGAATAGCCTTAAGAAAAGCTATTTGTCTCCAGCCCGCCGTTCGGTGAAAAGTCCGGTTTTTCTCGGTATGCAAATGAGTTGAGGTGAGTAACACTGTTTATTATGTTCCCTCACCTCCCCCGGGGCTCCAATTATTATACTTGGGGGTCTGAAATGACCCCTGAGTATAATAATAGTTCATGGGTGTACAACTGTGAGGCATAATAGTTGCGTGGGCAACTGTGGGGCCTGTAACCTCTATTATGCCCCACAGCGGCCCCCCTGCAACGTCTATTATACCCCACAGTCTATTGTTCCACTGTGGGGGGGCATAATAGAGGCTACAGGGGGGGCGCTGTGATATATATGGTGCGTGGCGAAGTGAGGAGTCAAAGATGTCTGTATTTCAAGCTTTACAGAGTCAAGTCACAACTGGAAGAAGTGGTCATGGCGGTCCAAAGGGAAGAGACGAGAAATGTGGGAAGACGTCTTCTGTGAGTATTACTGCATCATATTTATTGTAATGTTACCACCAGCACCCCCCTTTCCCCAGCTGTCTGAGGCGGACGATCACAAGATGAACAACAATCCCCCCCCTCCCCCAACTCAATACGTGGGGGAAGACAGACATCTTTTGATCATCCGCCTCAGGCAGCAGAGAGGCTAGGTTCACCACTGCCCTACTAATTCTAGCCCTTTGGACACTGTACTACGGCAATATTCTTCAATTCCTTCTATTAACTACAATTTCACTGAGGACCTTCCACCACATCCACCAGCTCTTTGCATCCTCCAGTAAATGCTGTTCCACCAATTCTGGAATTTTTTGCCCCCGAATCTGTGAGGCGCCACCTATAAAAAGGTTGGAGTTGATGGACATGGTCAAAAGTCCTTATTAAAGAAGATCTGTTCCCTTTCTTGACATGTCGTGTTCATAAAACAATCCTGGGGCGTCTTTTCTTCGACCTCTTCTTTGGGACGTTCCTCGGTTATTCCTTCGAGAATTTTCTGACTATATTCAAAACTGAGGTTTACACTTCCATGGTTCCATGGACCCGCCGCCTACTGATAACACCTTCTGGTCAATGAATACATTTGTAGGAGGAATAACAGAGGGACGGTGCAATGTATGAGCTTCTTACCAGGTTTTAGTAGGAAAACCAGCCTGGTATCACGTTGTCCCCACTTCCTTATGTTCTACAACTACACAAGTGAGTAGATCTTGGCTCAGCGCTGAACAGGTTACACCACCTTCTTCCATAACCCTCCTGGCACTAGACCAAGCGTCTTATAAGCGCTCCCTGTGAGTGGTTATTCATAGTTCACTAATCATGTCTCCTACTTCACATGAGATTATAAGACGGGCCTGGTACAGCTTGACCGTGTAACAGAGCAACACCGGGGGGAAAAAAACAAAAATGCAAAACAGAATCTATGAAAGCTCCTAGTGCGGTGCCAAAGGTTTCATTTGCCTGGGATCAATGCAGTTTGTGCGAATACTGGAAACGCGAGGGTATGAAAGTATATAATGTGCCCTTTTGGCAAGAATATCCCGGGTACAGTAAAGCAGCTTTCCATAATTTTATGTAATAAACCTGACCCAGAATACCTATAATATAATACTATATAATATTATGTAACATATATATATATATATATATACTGTATGTATATATATATATATATATTAGCATAGGCCCCCTCCCTATTTACCGGTTGCCCCCGAGCCACCCCTCCCCTGCGCACCTGGGCTCTTTCCCCACCCCCTGCACGCCCTGCAGCGCACCTGGCCCCTTCCTTCCCCCACGCGCTCCCGCGCCCATGTGCCTTTGCCCCCGCACACCTGCCTGCGCCCGTGCCCCCCACTTGCGGGCTCCTCCCCCCCTCGTCGCCGGCGGCCCTCCCCCCGGCAGTGCACGGCACTGGCCCCCGCCGGTTAACCTCCCCCCTCGGAGCACCCCCAAACCCCCACCACCACCCTCAAACCCCCCACCCCGACATTGCATGTCGGCACTGCTACATCGCAGCTTACGCCGCCCAGCACCACCAGCCACAGCCCCGGCTGAGCAGCACCCAGCCCCACCGTACTCAGTTGAGGCCGGCATGTGCGATCCACTTCTGCACGTGTGCTCGGCCGCCCTTAAGCGAAGCCAGCATGTGCGCTCCTCAGTCTAGCGTGTGCGAGACGCCATTGTGTTTGGCTCGCAGTCCGGCCGATTGCTCAGTAGGGTCAGCCAATCGGGGAACGGCTCAAAGACCTGGGATGACGTCATCTCAGGTCCTTGAGTTTAGCCCGACCAGCAAATCGTCGTTAGCGGCCGGGAAGTGCTGGCGTGCAGGGGGCTAGTATGTAACCTATATTTTCAAACCGGGACCCAATGTATGGATGTGTAAAATTGCAGCCAAATCTTACATGCCGGGTTTAGCTGTCTGCTTGAAAAATCGGACATCTTTGTGAACGGACACTTAAGGACAGGCACGGACAGTAAAGGACAATGCATGGTGTCCCATTTAAAAGAATGCAAAATGTCAATGTCCGTGCAAGATTTTGCACGGACATTAGCATCGGACACTAGCTTTCGGACACTGACGCTAGTGTGAGGGCGCACAATATTATATATTAACTCTTACCTGACTTCTCCACCTTTACCCCATCTAGGTTGTCTAGAGCTGTATAGTCATGGCATTCAACTCTTCCATCGCAGCTGTAACACAGAGAGATGTCCTTAAATAAGCTGGTGCAGATGACAATATTCAGTTACCCCCCAGAAAACCCCCATGACCCCTCCCCCACTACAGAGGGGTAGGTTTAAAAGTGCGATGTATAACAGCAGGAAGGATATGGTGTCCTCGTGTACATTACACCAGGGGTCCCCAACCACAGGTCCCTGGACTAACACCCCCAGTAACTCCATCCCCATATAACAAAAGTGCCGCCCCCTACTGGACCATGGAAAATGGTTTTGTTTGAAGCCGTCCCTGGTGCAAAAAAAGTTGGGGATCACTGCATTACACCATAATACAGCGCCAGGAAAGGGAGGACAGCGGCCAACTGATTATAGCACCGCCTGATCCAATCCCTGGGTTATAGCATGTCTGCAGTTGTTATAGCGCCCCCTGTAGGTCAGATACATTATATAGAACAGTTCCCTATAGAGAATAATGTGATGTGTAGAGGAGAAGACGATGGAAACTTACCAAATTCTGATACAGCCGGTAAAAAGGGCCAGGATAGTGATACCGCATAATGAAAATGCAACAGTTAGAACTGGTAATAAAGAGACAAGATGGCGGTTATTCTTATTACAGACAGAATATACTATAAAACATTGTCGGACATCTCTAGATCCTCCTGATGCCAGCAGTGCCCGTCATAAAGACATCAGCGGGGCAGGGATTGGCAACTTGGCTGGGCATGGGGCATTGCTGTACTGTGGGCTGGTAACGTCTGGGGAATGGGCACATCATTGTATATTCCAGCCGCACATCATTATATAGGAGCCGTCAGCCAAAGACGCCGCTCACTGGTTGTTCTCCACCACTACAGACAGGGGGCGGTAGAGGATGATGGGAGTAGAAGTAGGAAAGGAAGGAATTGACTACTTACGGGGATTGGTGACTCTGACACGGAACATCTTTGGCCCTGGGGAAGTCTCTGCACATAAAGGAATGAAGAGAAATAAAGACATTGGCCGAGATTTATTATTGATGGAAAACATTTTGTGGCCTAAAAAGTCTCAGATCTGGGGATTTTGGCTTTTATTATTATTCCCATATGTATAATATATAACCCCCTGTGTATAATATATATCTCCCATATGTATAATATATAACCCCCTGTGTATAATATATATCTCCCATATGTATAATATATAACCCCCTGTGTATAATATATAACCCCCTGTGTATAATATATAACCCCTGTGTATAATATATAACCCCCTTGTGTATTATATATATCCCCCATGTGTATAATATATAACCTTCTGTGTATAATATATACCCCCTTGTGTATTATATATATCTCCCATCTGTATAATATAGATCCCCATGTGTATAATATATACCCCCATATATACAATATATAATCCGCCCATGTGTATAATATATACCCACATGTGTATAATATATATCTCCAATGTGTATAATATATAACCCCCATGTGCTGCTTCCCCAGCGGTGTGGCCTGCTGGGGGAGCAGTATATCAACCAGGGACAGAAATAGACTTGACCGGCTGATCATGAGGGCCAGCTCTGTCCTGGGGAGCCCC
This sequence comes from Leptodactylus fuscus, assembly GCF_031893055.1. Classification (NCBI taxonomy): domain Eukaryota; kingdom Metazoa; phylum Chordata; class Amphibia; order Anura; family Leptodactylidae; genus Leptodactylus; species Leptodactylus fuscus. The sequence continues at coordinate 16,213,671 of NC_134270.1, forward strand.
TTTGACCCAGTACAGGTGGTGGGTGACAGAAGGATACTGTCTGTGGTGACCTCCATGCGGGAGAACAAACCCCACCCCATGTATGGGACCCTGATGGGACTTGGCAGCACTGTAAGTGACCGTCTGCTTCACCCCAAGTGTGAGAAGGAGCTATCGCAGGTCCTTCCCTCCAACCGCGACCAGGCTGTATAATCTACATCAGACCAAGCGAAGACACTCCGCACAGAGAACTAATGATTATGACGATGACCATGAGGTCTTCCTCTTTCTCTTCTGTTTTTTTTTCCTTAGCTGCCATGGACTCCTAGTATATCTTCTCTTCTCAGCTTATCTGTGTCTACGTCTGTAATATATTACTCTGTATTATCCTGTATTTGTATTACTATGCTGCTGTAACATGCCGGAATTTCCCCAATGTGGGACTATTAAAGGATTATCTTATCTCTTATCTTATCTTATATCTCCTCTGTGTATAATATATAACCCCCATGTGTATAATATATATCCCCCATGTGTATAATATATATCCCCATGTGTATAATATATATCCCCCATGTGTATAATATATATCCCCATGTGTATAATATATACCCCCATATATACAATATATAATCCGCCCATGTGTATAATATATACCCCCATGTGTATAATATATATCCCCCATGTGTATAATATATATCTCCCATGTGTATAATATATATCTCCCATGTGTATAATATATAACCCCCATGTGTATAATATATCTCCCCCCCCCACCGTGTATAATATATATCCCCCTGTGTATACGCCTCTTACCTTTTTCTGTGCTTTGCACCTCGCTCAATGTCAGTGTAATCAAGAAAATTACAATTACTTTTTTCACCTCCATTGTCTACAACTATAAACCCTCAAAAGACTCCAGAGCGCCCTCTACGTATAGAACCCTGGAGACTGCATTGTGATGTCATACAGCCTCAGAGCTGCAGTCTGGAGGCGGAGCTTACATGATGACATCAGAGATATGGCCTGAATGATGGGCAGTATATGGAGGATATTTATAGTGAGATTCCTCCTCTAGTGAACCTTCTGAGAAGTCCTATAGACAGTATATACAGTCCTATGAAAAAGTTTGGGCACCCCTATTAATCTTAATCATTTTTTGTTCTAAATATTTTGGTATTTGCAGCAGCCATTTCAGTTTGATATATCTAATAACTGATGGACACAGTAATATTTCAGGATTGAAAAGAGGTTTATTGTACTAACAGAAAATGCGCAATATGCATTAAACCAAAATTTGACCGGTGCAAAAGTATGGGCACCTCAACAGAAAAGTGACATTAATATTTAGTAGATCCTCCTTTTGCAAAGATAACAGCCTCTAGTCGCTTCCTGTAGCTTTTAATCAGTTCCTGGATCCTGGATAAAGGTATTTTGGACAAACAATTCAAGTTCAGTTAAGTTAGATGGTCGCCGAGCATGGACAGCCCGCTTCAAATCATCCCACAGATGTTCAATGATATTCAGGTCTGGGGACTGGGATGGCCATTCCAGAACATTGTAATTGTTCCTCTGCATGAATGCCTGAGGATTTGGAGCGGTGTTTTGGATCATTGTCTTGCTGAAATATCCATCCCCGGCGTAACTTCAACTTCGTCACTGATTCTTGAACATTATTCTCAAGAATCTGCTGATACTGAGTGGAATCCATGCGACCTTCAACTTTAACAAGATTCCCGATGCCGGCATTGGCCACACAGCCCCAAAGCATGATGGAACCTCCACCAAATTTTACAGTGGGTAGCATGTGTTTTTCTTGGAATGCTGTTTCTTTTTGGACGCCATGCATAACGCCTTTTTTTATAACCAAACAACTCAATTTTTGTTTCCAAAATGAAGCTGCCTTGTCCAAATGTGCTTTTTCATACCTCAGGCAACTCTATTTGTGGCGTACGTACAGAAATGGCTTCTTTCTCATCACTCTCCCATACAGCTTCTATTTGTGCAAAGTGTGCTGTATAGTTGACCGATGCACAGTGACACCATCTGCAGCAAGATGATGCTGCAGCTCTTTGGAGGTGGTCTGTGGATTGTCCTTGACTGTTCTCACCATTCTTCTTCTCTGCCTTTCTGATATTTTTCTTGGCCTGCCACTTCTGGGCTTAACAAGAACTGTCCCTGTGGTCTTCCATTTCCTTACTATGTTCCTCACAGTGGAAACTGACAGGTTAAATCTCTGAGACAGCTTTTTGTATCCTTCCGCTGAACAACTATGTTGAACAATCTTTGTTTTCAGATCATTTGAGAGTTGTTTTGAGTAGCCCATGATGCCACTCTTCAGAGGAGATTCAAATAGTAGAACAACTTGCAATTGGCCACCTTAAATACCTTTTCTCATGATTGGATACACCTGGCTATGAAGTTCAAAGCTCACTGAGGTTACAAAACCAATTTTGTGCTTCAGTAAGTCAGTAAAAAGTAGTTAGGAGTATTCAAATCAATAAAATGATAAGGGTGCCCATACCTTTGCACCGGTCAAATTTTGGTTTAATGCATATTGCGCATTTTCTGTTAGTACAATAAACCTCATTTCAATCCTGAAATATTACTGTGTCCATCAGTTATTAGATATATCAAACTGAAATGGCTGTTGCAAACACCAAAATATTTAGAACTAAAAATGATTAAGATTAATAGGGGTGCCCAAACTTTTTCATAGGACTATATATATATATATATATATATATATATATATATATATATATTATACCATCGTCTTAGAGGGCATGTCCTCACATAAATTATATTTAGGGTTTTTATAGATCTAAACGGATCCAAAATGTCCTCTTGGTGAATCTCCTCTTATATCTTTATAGTGGTCACAGCTCAGGTTTTCTGATACACGGCTCCAAAATTTCTGCCAAGCCATAGAGGCGAAGAATAAAATTCTGACTGTCACCACTAGAGGGAGTACGGAGCCTACTACATACATATATACACTGTACACAATAATAAATCTGTATTGTGTAAGCTCCCCCTAGTGGTGGCTTCAGGCAGACAGAAATTTACAGTTAAAAATTTTTTTATCTTTTGTCCTAAAACAGCGCCACTCTTGTCCATGGTCTGTGTAAGGTATTACAGGTCAGTAAATGGGCTCAGCTATAATACCGCACACAGTCGCCATCCATAAGTATTTGCACCAGGGGCGATTTTTCAAGTTTTCCCACCTACAAAGAAGGGAGAGGTTGGTAATTCTTATTGTAGGTTCACTTCAACTGTGATAGACACAATCTAAAAAAATCCAGAAAATCCCATTGTATAATTTATGAATAATGAATTTGCATTTTATTGTATATAATCAGTATTTGATCAGTGACCTCCTTCCCTCAGTAAGAACATTGAAGATGGGTCATGGCTGGGTCTTCCAGCAGGACAATGACCCGAAACGCGCAGTCGGGTTGGTTTAGTCCAAATATTTTCCTACTGGACTTCTCTGTGTCATCAGAGGGTGCAGCAGAAGAGTAATCAGAAGAGCTGGGTCATACACTGGAGGTCACGAGGTATCCGAATCACAGGTCAAAGAGAGATAGTCTGCAGACAAGCCGGGGTCATACACTGGAGGTCGCGAGGTATCCGAATCAGAGAGCAAAGAGAATTGGTCATGAGGCAAGCCGGGGTCATACACGGGTGGTCACGGGGAATCGGAGTCTCCGGTGTAGTAGTGGTAGTCTAGGAGGAGAACAGGGTTATACACAGAGGCCAAAACACAGGAACACAATAAGAAGGCAGAAGAAACAGGGCAGGAATGGACAGAGGTGCGGGGTGAGCTGATCCCAGTGGAAAATTGAATAACCAGCGGTGGGTTGGAGCCAGAATAAGGCCTAAATAGCCTCCGGCTCGCCGCTGACTCCCCTGACCCCAGAAGTGCCGTTCTGCTCCCGGGAGGAGACCGGAATCCCCCGCAGACTATTGCAGAGGTTCTGGCCCTCCTCCTCCAGGGACCGCAAATGTTGGACATGGCACCTGAAGCAGAGCGGGCCGGCAGCCTCTGTGCATCGCCCACACTGCAACATTCTGCTCTCACTGACATGAATATAGTGAGGGCGCACAATATTATATACTAACTCTTACCTGGCTTCTCCACTTTTACCCCATCGAGGTTGTCAAGAGCTGTATATTTGTGGCATTCAACTCTTCCATCGCAGCTGTAACACAGAGAGATGTCCTTAAATAAACTGGTGCAGATGACAATATTCAGTTACCCCCCAGAAAACCCCCATGACCCCTCCCCCACTACAGAGGGGAAGATTTATAGGTGTGATGTATAACAGCAGGAAGGATATGGTGTCCTCGTGTACATTACACCAGGGGTCCTCAACCACTTGTCCATGGACCAACATCGCCAATAACCCCGTCCCCATATAACAAAAGTCCCGCCCCTACTGGGTCATGAAAAAATGGTTTTGTTTGAAGCCGTCCCTGGTGCAAAAAAAGTTGGGGACCACTGCATTACACCATAATACAGCGCCAGGAAAGGCAGGACAGCGGCCATCTGATTATAGCACCGCCTGATCCAACCCCTGGGTTATAGCCTGGATGCAGTAGTTACAGCGCCCCCTGTGGGTCAGATAGTAAGTGCAGATACATTATATAGAACAGTTCCCTATAGAGAATAATGTGATGTGTAGAGGAGAAGACGATGGAAACTTACCAAATTCTGATACAGCCAGCGATCAGGGCCAGGATGGTGATACTGCATAATGTAAATGCGATGGTCAGCACTGGTAATAAAGAGACAAGATGGCGGTTATTCTTATTACAGAGAGAAAATACTATAAAACATTGTCGGACATCTCTAGATCCTCCTGATGCCAGCAGTGCCCGTCATAAAGACATCAGCGGGGCAGGGATTGGCAGCTTGGCTGGGCATGGGGCATTGCTGGACTGTGGGCTGGTAACGTCTGGGGAATGGACACATCATTGTATATTCCAGCCGCACATCATTATATAGGAGCCGTCAGCCAAAGACGCCGCTCACTGGTTGTTCTCCACCACTACAGACAGGGGGCGGTAGAGGATGATGGGAGTAGAAGTAGGAAAGGAAGGAATTGACTACTTACGGGGATTGGTGACTCTGACACGGAACATCTTTGGCCCTGGGGAAGTCTCTGCACATAAAGGAATGAAGAGAAATAAAGACATTGGCCGAGATTTATTATTGATGGAAAACATTTTGTGGCCTAAAAAGTCTCAGATCTGGGGATTTTGGCTTTTATTATTATTCCCATATGTATAATATATAACCCCCTGTGTATTATATATATCTCCCATATGTATAATATATAACCCCCATGTGTATAATATATATCTCCCATGTGTATAATATATATCCCCCTGTGTATAATATATATCTCCCATATGTATAATATATAACCCCCTGTGTATAATATATAACCCCCTTGTGTATTATATATATCCCCCATGTGTATAATATATAACCCTCTGTGTATAATATATACCCCCTTTGTATATTATATATATCCCCCATCTGTATAATATAGATCCCCATGTGTATAATATATACCCCCATATATACAATATATAATCCGCCCATGTGTATAATATATACCCCCATGTGTATAATATATATCTCCCATGTGTATAATATATATCTCCAATGTGTATAATATATAACCCCCATGTGCTGCTTCCCCAGCGGTGTGGCCTGCTGAGGGAGCAGTATATCAACCAGGGACAGAAATAGACTTGACCGGCTGATCATGAGGGCCAGCTCTGTCCTGGGGAGCCCCTTGGACCCAGTACAGGTGGTGGGTGACAGAAGGATACTGTCTGTGGTGACCTCCATGCGGGAGAACAAACCCCACCCCATGTATGGGACCCTGATGGGACTTGGCAGCACTGTAAGAGACCGTCTGCTTCACCCCAAGAGTGAGAAGGAGCTATCGCAGGTCCTTCCCTCCAACCGCGACCAGGCTGTATAATCTACATCAGACCAAGCGAAGACACTCCGCACAGAGAACTAATGATTATGACGATGACCATGAGGTCTTCCTCTTTCTCTTCTGTTTTTTTTTCCTTAGCTGCCATGGACTCCTAGTATATCTTCTCTTCTCAGCTTATCTGTGTCTACGTCTGTAATATATTACTCTGTATTATCCTGTATCTGTATTACTATGCTGCTGTAACATGCCGGAATTTCCCCAATGTGGGACTATTAAAGGATTATCTTATCTCTTATCTTATCTTATATCTCCTCTGTGTATAATATATAACCCCCATGTGTATAATATATATCCCCCATGTGTATAATATATATCCCCATGTGTATAATATATACCCCCATATATACAATATATAATCCGCCCATGTGTATAATATATACCCCCATGTGTATAATATATATCCCCCATGTGTATAATATATATCCCCCATGTGTATAATATATATCTCCCATGTGTATAATATATATCTCCCATGTGTATAATATATAACCCCCATGTGTATAATATATATCTCCCCCCCCACCGTGTATAATATATATCCCCCTGTGTATACGCCTCTTACCTTTTTCTGTGCTTTGCACCTCGCTCAATGTCAGTGTAATCAAGAAAATTACAATTACTTTTTTCACCTCCATTGTCTACAACTATAAACCCTCAAAAGACTCCAGAGCGCCCTCTACGTATAGAACCCTGGAGACTGCATTGTGATGTCATACAGCCTCAGAGCTGCAGTCTGGAGGCGGAGCTTACATGATGACATCAGAGATATGGCCTGAATGATGGGCAGTATATGGAGGATATTTATAGTGAGATTCCTCCTCTAGTGAACCTTCTGAGAAGTCCTATAGACAGTATATATATATATATATATATATATATATATATATATATATTATACCATCGTCTTAGAGGGCATGTCCTCACATAAATTATATTTAGGGTTTTTATAGATCTAAACGGATCCAAAATGTCCTCCTGGTGAATCTCCTCTTATATCTTTATAGTGGTCACAGCTCAGGTTTTCTGATACACGGCTCCAAAATTGCTGCCAAGCCATAGAGGCGAAGAATAAAATTCTGACTGTCACCACTAGAGGGAGTACGGAGCCTACTACATACATATATACACTGTACACAATAATAAATCTGTATTGTGTAAGCTCCCCCTAGTGGTGGCTTCAGGCAGACAGAAATTTACAGTTAAAATTTTTTTTATCTTTTGTCCTAAAACAGCACCACTCTTGTCCATGGTCTGTGTAAGGTATTACAGGTCAGTAAATGGGCTCAGCTATAATACCGCACACAGTCGCCATCCATAAGTATTTGCACCAGGGGTGATTTTTCAAGTTTTCCCACCTACAAAGAAGGGAGAGGTTGGTAATTCTTATTGTAGGTTCACTTCAACTGTGATAGACACAATCTAAAAAAATCCAGAAAATCCCATTGTATGATTTATGAATAATGAATTTGCATTTTATTGTATATAATCAGTATTTGATCAGTGACCTCCTTCCCTCAGTAAGAACATTGAAGATGGGTCATGGCTGGGTCTTCCAGCAGGACAATGACCCGAAACGCGCAGTCGGGTTGGTTTAGTCCAAATATTTTCCTACTGGACTTCTCTGTGTCATCAGAGGGTGCAGCAGAAGAGTAATCAGAAGAGCCGGGTCATACACTGGAGGTCGCGAGGTATCCGAATCACAGGTCAAAGAGAGGTAGTCTTCAAACAAGCCGGGGTCAAACACTGGAGGTCGCGAGGTATCCGAATCAGAGTGCAAAGAGAATTGGTCATGAGGCAAGCCGGGGTCATACACGAGTGGTCACGGGATATCGGAGTCTCCGGTGTAGTAGTGGTAGTCTAGGAGGAGAACAGGGTTATACAAAGAGGCCAAAACACAGGAACACAATAAGAAGGCAGATGAAGCAGGGCAGGAATGGACAGAGGTGTGGGGTGAGCTGATCCCAGTGGAAAATTGAATAAGCAGCGGTGGGCCAGAGCCAGAATAAGGCCTAAATAGCCCCCGGCTCGCCGCTGACTCCCCTGACCCCAGAAGTGCCATTCTGCTCCCAGGAAGAGACCGGAATCCCCCGCAGACTATTGCAGAGGTTCTGGCCCTCCTCCTCCAGGCACCGCAAATATTAGACATGGCACCTGAAGCAGAGCGGGCCGGCAGCCTCTGTGCATCGCCCACACTGCAACATTCTGCTCTCACTGACATGAATATAGTGAGGGCGCACAATATTATATACTAACTCTTACCTGGCTTCTCCACCTTTACTCCATCTAGGTCATCAGAATCCAGTGCTACATATTTGTTGCACGTGAGTCTTCTATCACAACTGTAACACAGAGAGATGTCCTTAAATAAGCTGGTGCAGATGACAATATTCAGTTACCCCCCAGAACACCCCCATGACCCCTCCCCCACTACAGAGGGGTAGGTTTAAAAGTGCGATGTATAACAGCAGGAAGGATATGGTGTCCTCGTGTACATTACACCAGGGGTCCCCAACCACAGGTCCCTGGACTAACACCCCCAGTAACTCCATCCCCATATAACAAAAGTGCCGCCCCCTACTGGACCATGGAAAATGGTTTTGTTTGAAGCCGTCCCTGGTGCAAAAAAAGTTGTGGATCACTGCATTACACCATAATACAGCGCCAGGAAAGGGAGGACAGCGGCCATCTGATTATAGCACTGCCTGATCCAATCCCTGGGTTATAGCATGGCTGCAGTTGTTATAGCGCCCCCTGTAGGTCAGATACATTATATAGAACAGTTCCCTATAGAGAATAATGTGATGTGTAGAGGAGAAGACGATGGAAACTTACCAAATTCTGATACAGCCGGTAAAAAGGGCCAGGATAGTGATACCGCATAATGAAAATGCAACAGTTAGAACTGGTAATAAAGAGACAAGATGGCGGTTATTCTTATTACAGACAGAATATACTATAAAACATTGTTGGACATCTCTAGATCCTCCTGATGCCAGCAGTGCCCGTCATAAAGACATCAGAGGGGCAGGGATTGGCAACTTGGCTGGGCATGGGGCATTGCTGGACTGTGGGCTGGTAACGTCTGGGGAATGGGCACATCATTGTATATTCCAGCCGCACATCATTATATAGGAGCCGTCAGCCAAAGACGCCGCTCACTGGTTGTTCTCCACCACTACAGACAGGGGGCGGTAGAGGATGATGGGAGTAGAAGTAGGAAAGGAAGGAATTGACTACTTACGGGGATTACTCGCTCTGACATGGAACATCTTTGGTCTTGGGGAAGTCTCTGCACATAAAGGAATGAAGAGAAGTAAAGACGTTGGCCGAGATTTATTATTGATGGAAAACATTTTGTGGCCTAAAAAGTCTCAGATCTGGGGATTTTGGAGGATTATGTAGATAATCTGTTTTCCCATAGTCCAAACAGCAGCACAACGGATGGGGGTATTCCTGCCCCTGCGTGCAATTAGGACAGGTGGAATTTTTAATCAATCAAAGAAAACCTCCCCTATAAGATATAAGAGGTCAGCAGACCCCCCCCCCCCCCCTCGTGTTAGTTATAAAGTATAAAATTCCGAAAATATTTCAGAAGCATCAAAGAATCCAGGGAGGGAGCCTTGTGCTGCTGTTTGGACTATGGGAAAACAGATTATCTTCATAATCCTCCATTCGCCATACGTCAAACAGCAGCACAACGGATGGGGAGGTAGCAAGAAAAAACCCCTAGGGCGGGACTTCCTGCCAGACTGATGATAATATGGAGCAGCCGAAGGCAACTGCCTCCGCGCTAAAGCAATCTAGCCAATAATGCGTTACAAAGGTTAAGTGTGAACTCCAAGTTGCTGCTGAACAAATTTGGTCTAATGAGACAGAGTGTCTCTCTGCACAGGATGTGGGACAGCTTGGTCAGAGTGTGCCCGGACAAACTCAGAGGAGGTAGCCCCTGAGAGTGAAAAGCCTGAAAGATGGCTTCTTTGATCTCTCTAGATAAGGTTCCTTTGGAAGCTTTCGCCCCTTTATATCAGCCAGATAAATTCACGAATACATTTTCAGCTTTTCTGAAAGACCTAGTACGCTCCTGGTAGGTCTGCAAACATCTCTTCAAATCCAATGTATGTCACCTCTCCTCCTCCTGAGAGGTTGGAGAAGGGAAAAAAGGTGGGTAGGGAGATTATGTGATTTATATTTTGACCTGAAGGGACCCTAGGCATAAAGCCCGGGAGGTACCTTAATTGTACCCTATCTGGAAGAAACAATAGGTATGGCTCTGAAGCTGCCAAGGCCTGTAGTTTCCAGCGCGCTTCGTCATAGTCATGGCTAGGAGAAAAGCCACCTTGTAGGAAAGAAATTTTAGTGCCGCTACTTGTAGTGGCTCAAAGGGAGCCCCACAGAGCCCCTGCAGCACCGTGGCCAGATCCCATTGTGGGACTGGGCCGTGAACGGATGGCCGGAGCCTAGCGGCCCCTTTAAGAAACTGACTGATGAGAGGATTCTGAGATAGTCTGACACCCAATATGGCCGAAAAAGCAGCTATACGTACCTTTAATGTTGCCAGAGTAAGGCCTTTGTCAAGGCCACTCTGCATGAATTCCAACACCGATTCTACCGCCGAGCTAGAATGTTGGTTATCCGTACACCATTGATGGTAGATCCTACCAGTTCGCATGTAGCTCCTGTTAGTGGAGTCTGCTCTTGAACAGGCCAATGTTGCTTGAACGGCCTGTGATCGTCTTCTATGTCTGTATAGGGTGCGGTCAACCTCCAGGCTGTCAGGTTGAACCTCTTCAGGTCCTGGCAGAGCCGTTTGTTCTGGGTTACCAGGTTGTGAAGAAGTGGAAGCCTCCATTAATTCCCTCGACTCATCTGCATGAGGTGGGTAAACCATGCCCTTTTCGGCTAGAACGGTATGATCGCAATCACCGAAACCTGGTCCCGTTTCATCTTGGTCAATACCTTTCATACTATGGGAAGTGGAGGGAAGATGTACGCCAGCCTGAACCTCCAAGGTATTGAAAGGGCATCTACTGCCAAGGGATTGTCTTCCTGATAGAGGGAACAAAACCTTTTCACCTTGGCATTGTACTGAGTGGCCATCAGATCCACCTCGGGGAGACCCCACATCCGAGTCAGTTGGAGAAAGATGCTCTGGTTGAGGGACCATTCGCCTGATATTGTTTGGCCTCTGCTGAGCTGGTCCACCAGCACATTCAAGTGTCCATTTATGTGCATCGCACTGCAATGGCTTAGATTTTCTTCTGCCCAAGAAAAAAATCAGATCTGTCAGCTTAAGAAGGGGAGGAGATCTTGTGCCTCCCTGTTTGTTCAGGTAAAGAACAGCTATGATGTAGTCCGTTCTGATTCTGACTGCCCTGCCACGGAGAGACTGGGTGAAGCGTAGCAGGGCCCGGTAAATTGCGCATAGTTCATGCCAATTTTATGACTGTGATCTCTCCAGCTGATTCCATGTCCCTCATGCCAGGGTCTCCCCCAGATGTGCCCCCCCCCCCCAACCATGGAAAGAGGCATCTGTCGTCAAGAGGGTCCAGTCAGGCTGGACCGTGGACATCCTGTTCTTCAGTAGGGACCACCATACAGTGATCGACGGGTTCTGATGGACAACTGGATAGGCTTCTCCAGCCCCGAGGGGCTGCGGCTCCATACCTTGAGGATCTCGCTCTGCAAGGGTCACATATGCCATAGTGCCCATGGAACTGCATCCGTAGCCGCCGACATTAATCCTAAGACCTTCATTGCGGGTTCTTACCTGAACCTTCCGCGTAACCGCCAGATGATGTACCGCCCGACAGATCTTCTCTTTCCGATTGGGAGGAAGAGATATCTCCATCTTCCGGAATCTAAGATGAATCCTAGAAACTGGATTCTGGTGGAAGGGACAACCACAGACTTTTGCCAGTCTATTAGCCATCCTAGTTCTTCAAGGAAGGCGATGGTAGTGCTTAGGTGGGCAGCGAGAACCTCTGCTGGCTGGGCCTTTAACAGCCAATCGTCTAGGTAAGGTATGATAAAAATACCCTGGAGCCAAAGAGCTGCAACGACCGGGGCCACGACCTTTGTAAAGGTAGGGGGGGCCGAGGATATTCCGAACGGAAGAGCTGTGAACTGTAGATGACACAGAGTACCGTCCAGCACAACCGCAATCCTCAAAAATCTTCTGTGTGGCGGAAATATCGGGACATGCCGAAAAGGCGTCCCTTAAGTCTAAGGTGACAAAACTGTCTCCAGCTTGCAGGAAAGGTAGAACCGACCTGATGGTTTCCATCCAGAAACGGATCTTGAGGACATGGCGGTTGAGAGATCCTAAATCGACTACCATTCTCCTGAAGTCTTTGGGACTAGAAATACTGGAGACTACCCACCAGACGATTGCTCTTCCAGAGGCACCGGCTCTGGAGCGCCTTTGTTCAGGTACTCCAGAATGTCCTTCTCTAGAAGAACCTGCTCGTGACCAGACCAAACACGGGTTTTTACCAAGGTGTCGGGGGGGGGGGGGGGGGGGGGTGAGAAATGAATTTTATTCTGTAGCCTGAATTGACGAGCTGAAGCACCCAGGGGTCCTGAATATGACGGACCCAGGCCCCCCAAAAAAAGAGAAAGGCGACCTCCTACTGGAACAGGGGGGCGGGCAGAGGGGGAGGAGGGACTCTTGTCCATGGTCTGTGTAAGGTATTACAGGTCAGTAAATGGGCTCAGCTGTAATATCGCACACAGCCGCCATCCATAAATATTTGCACCAGGAGCGATTTTGCAAGTTTTACCACCTACAAAGAAGGGAGAGGTTGGTAATTCTTATTGTAGGTTCACTTCAACTGTGATAGACACAATCTAAAAAAATCCCATTGTATGATTTATATTTAAATAATGAATTTGCATTTTATTGTATATAATAAGTATTTGATCAGCGACCTCCTTCCCTCAGTAAGAACATTGAAGATGGGTCATGGCTGGGTCTTCCAGCAGGACAATGACCCAAAACGCACAGTCGGGGTGGTTTAGTCCAAATATTATCCTACTGGATTTCTCTGTGTCATCAGAGGGTGCAGCAGAAGAGTAATCAGAAGAGCCGGGGTCATACACTGGAGGTCACGAGGTATCCGAATCGCAGGTCAAAGAGAGGTAGTCTTCAAACAAGCCGGGGTCATACACTGGAGGTCGCGAGGTATCCGAATCAGAGAGCAAAGAGAATTGGTCATGAGGCAAGCCGGGGTCATACACGGGTGGTCACGGGGAATCGGAGTCTCCGGTGTAGTAGTGGTAGTCTAGGAGGAGAGCAGGGTTATACACAGAGGCCAAAACACAGGAACACAATAAGAAGGCAGAAGAAACAGGGCAGGAATGGACAGAGGTGTGGGGTGAGCTGATCCCAGTGGAAAATTGAATAACCAGAGGTGGGTTGGAGCCAGAATAAGGCCTAAATAGCCTCCGGCTCGCCGCTGACTCCCCTGACCCCAGAAGTGCCGTTCTGCTCCCGGGAGGAGACCGGAATCCCCCGCAGACTATTGCAGAGGTTCTGGTCCTCCTCCTCCAGGCACCGCAAATATTGGACATGGCACCTGAAGCAGAGCGGGCCGGCAGCCTCTGTGCATCGCCCACACTGCAACATTCTGCTCTCACTGACATGAATATAGTGAGGGCGCACAATATTATATACTAACTCTTACCTGGCTTCTCCACTTTTACCCCATCAAGGTTGTCAAGAGCTGTATAGTCATGGCATTCAACTCTTCTATCACAACTGTAACACAGAGAGATGTCCTTAAATAAACTGGTGCAGATGACAATATTCAGTTACCCCCCAGAAAACCCCCATGACCCCTCCCCCACTACAGAGGGGAAGATTTATAGGTGTGATGTATAACAGCAGGAAGGATATGGTGTCCTCGTGTACATTACACCAGGGGTCCTCAACCACTTGTCCATGGACCAACATCGCTAATAACCCCGTCCCCATATAACTAAAGTCCCGCCCCTACTGGGTCATGAAAAAATGGTTTTGTTTGAAGCCGTCCCTGGTGCAAAAAAAGTTGGGGATCACTGCATTACACCATAATACAGCGCCAGGAAAGGCAGGACAGCGGCCATCTGATTATAGCACCGCCTGATCCAACCCCTGGGTTATAGCCTGGCTGCAGTAGTTACAGTGCCCCCTGTAGGTCAGATAGTAAGTGCAGATACATTATATAGAACAGTTCCCTATAGAGAATAATGTGATGTGTAGAGGAGAAGATGATGGAAACTTACCAAATTCTGATACAGCCAGCGATCAGGGCCAGGATGGTGATACTGCATAATGAAAATGCGATGGTCAGCACTGGTAATAAAGAGACAAGATGGCGGTTATTCTTATTACAGAGAGAAAATACTATAAAACATTGTCGGACATCTCTAGATCCTCCTGATGCCAGCAGTGCCCGTCATAAAGACATCAGCGGGGCAGGGATTGGCAGCTTGGCTGGGCATGGGGCATTGCTGGACTGTGGGCTGGTAACGTCTGGGGAATGGGCACATCATTGTATATTCCAGACGCACATCATTATATAGGAGCCGTCAGCCAAAGACGCCGCTCACTGGTTGTTCTCCACCACTACAGACAGGGGGCGGTAGAGGATGATGGGAGTAGAAGTAGGAGAGGAAGGAATTGACTACTTACGGGGATTGGTGACTCTGACACGGAACATCTTTGGCCCTGGGGAAGTCTCTGCACATAAAGGAATGAAGAGAAATAAAGACATTGGCCGAGATTTATTATTGATGGAAAACATTTTGTGGCCTAAAAAGTCTCAGATCTGGGGATTTTGGCTTTTATTATTATTCCCATATGTATAATATATAACCCCCTGTGTATAATATATATCTCCCATATGTATAATATATAACCCCCTGTGTATAATATATATCTCCCATATGTATAATATATAACCCCCTGTGTATAATATATATCTCCCATATGTATAATATATAACCCCCTGTGTATAATATATAACCCCCTGTGTATAATATATAACCCCTGTGTATAATATATAACCCCCTTGTGTATTATATATATCCCCCATGTGTATAATATATAACCCTCTGTGTATAATATATACCCCCTTGTGTATTATATATATCTCCCATCTGTATAATATAGATCCCCATGTGTATAATATATACCCCCATATATACAATATATAATCCGCCCATGTGTATAATATATACCCACATGTGTATAATATATATCTCCAATGTGTATAATATATAACCCCCATGTGCTGCTTCCCCAGCGGTGTGGCCTGCTGGGGGAGCAGTATATCAACCAGGGACAGAAATAGACTTGACCGGCTGATCAGGAGGGCCAGCTCTGTCCTGGGGAGCCCCTTGGACCCAGTACAGGTGGTGGGTGACAGAAGGATACTGTCTGTGGTGACCTCCATGCGGGAGAACAAACCCCACCCCATGTATGGGACCCTGATGGGACTTGGCAGCACTGTAAGTGACCGTCTGCTTCACCCCAAGAGTGAGAAGGAGCTATCGCAGGTCCTTCCCTCCAACCGCGACCAGGCTGTATAATCTACATCAGACCAAGCGAAGACACTCCGCACAGAGAACTAATGATTATGACGATGACCATGAGGTCTTCCTCTTTCTCTTCTGTTTTTTTTTTCCTTAGCTGCCATGGACTCCTAGTATATCTTCTCTTCTCAGCTTATCTGTGTCTACGTCTGTAATATATTACTCTGTATTATCCTGTATCTGTATTACTATGCTGCTGTAACATGCCGGAATTTCCCCAATGTGGGACTATTAAAGGATTATCTTATCTCTTATCTTATCTTATATCTCCTCTGTGTATAATATATAACCCCCATGTGTATAATATATATCCCCCATGTGTATAATATATATCCCCATGTGTATAATATATATCCCCCATGTGTATAATATATATCCCCATGTGTATAATATATACCCCCATATATACAATATATAATCCGCCCATGTGTATAATATATACCCCCATGTGTATAATATATATCCCCCATGTGTATAATATATATCCCCCGTGTGTATAATATATATCTCCCATGTGTATAATATATATCTCCCATGTGTATAATATATAACCCCCATGTGTATAATATATCTCCCCCCCCCCACCGTGTATAATATATATCCCCCTGTGTATACGCCTCTTACCTTTTTCTGTGCTTTGCACCTCGCTCAATGTCAGTGTAATCAAGAAAATTACAATTACTTTTTTCACCTCCATTGTCTACAACTATAAACCCTCAAAAGACTCCAGAGCGCCCTCTACGTATAGAACCCTGGAGACTGCATTGTGATGTCATACAGCCTCAGAGCTGCAGTCTGGAGGCGGAGCTTACATGATGACATCAGAGATATGGCCTGAATGATGGGCAGTATATGGAGGATATTTATAGTGAGATTCCTCCTCTAGTGAACCTTCTGAGAAGTCCTATAGACAGTATATACAGTCCTATGAAAAAGTTTGGGCACCCCTATTAATCTTAATCATTTTTTGTTCTAAATATTTTGGTGTTTGCAGCAGCCATTTCAGTTTGATATATCTAATAACTGATGGACACAGTAATATTTCAGGATTGAAATGAGGTTTATTGTACTAACAGAAAATGCGCAATATGCATTAAACCAAAATTTGACCGGTGCAAAAGTATGGGCACCTCAACAGAAAAGTGACATTAATATTTAGTACATCCTCCTTTTGCAAAGATAACAGCCTCTAGTCGCTTCCTGTAGCTTTTAATCAGTTCCTGGATCCTGGATAAAGGTATTTTGGACAAACAATTCAAGTTCAGTTAAGTTAGATGGTCGCCGAGCATGGACAGCCCGCTTCAAATCATCCCACAGATGTTCAATGATATTCAGGTCTGGGGACTGGGATGGCCATTCCAGAACATTGTAATTGTTCCTCTGCATGAATGCCTGAGGATTTGGAGCGGTGTTTTGGATCATTGTCTTGCTGAAATATCCATCCCCGGCGTAACTTCAACTTCGTCACTGATTCTTGAACATTATTCTCAAGAATCTGCTGATACTGAGTTGAATCCATGCGACCTTCAACTTTAACAAGATTCCCGATGCCGGCATTGGCCACACAGCCCCAAAGCATGATGGAACCTCCACCAAATTTTACAGTGGGTAGCATGTGTTTTTCTTGGAATGCTGTTTCTTTTTGGACGCCATGCATAATGCCTTTTTTTATAACCAAACAACTCAATTTTTGTTTCCAAAATGAAGCTGCCTTGTCCAAATGTGCTTTTTCATACCTCAGGCAACTCTATTTGTGGCGTACGTGCAGAAACGGCTTCTTTCTCATCACTCTCCCATACAGCTTCTATTTGTGCAAAGTGTGCTGTATAGTTGACCGATGCACAGTGACACCATCTGCAGCAAGATGATGCTGCAGCTCTTTGGAGGTGGTCTGTGGATTGTCCTTGACTGTTCTCACCATTCTTCTTCTCTGCCTTTCTGATATTTTTCTTGGCCTGCCACTTCTGGGCTTAACAAGAACTGTCCCTGTGGTCTTCCATTTCCTTACTATGTTCCTCACAGTGGAAACTGACAGGTTAAATCTCTGAGACAGCTTTTTGTATCCTTCCGCTGAACAACTATGTTGAACAATCTTTGTTTTCAGATCATTTGAGAGTTGTTTTGAGTAGCCCATGATGCCACTCTTCAGAGGAGATTCAAATAGTAGAACAACTTGCAATTGGCCACCTTAAATACCTTTTCTCATGATTGGATACACCTGGCTATGAAGTTCAAAGCTCACTGAGGTTACAAAACCAATTTTGTGCTTTAGTAAGTCAGTAAAAAGTAGTTAGGAGTATTCAAATCAATAAAATGATAAGGGTGCCCATACCTTTGCACCGGTCAAATTTTGGTTTAATGCATATTGCGCATTTTCTGTTAGTACAATAAACCTCATTTCAATCTTGAAATATTACTGTGTCCATCAGTTATTAGATATATCAAACTGAAATGGCTGTTGCAAATACCAAAATATTTAGAACTAAAAATGATTAAGATTAATAGGGGTGCCCAAACTTTTTCATAGGACTGTATATATATATATATATATATATATATATATTATACCATCGTCTTAGAGGGCATGTCCTCACATAAATTATATTTAGGGTTTTTATAGATCTAAACGGATCCAAAATGTCCTCTTGGTGAATCTCCTCTTATATCTTTATAGTGGTCACAGCTCAGGTTTTCTGATACACGGCTCCAAAATTGCTGCCAAGCCATAGAGGCGAAGAATAAAATTCTGACTGTCACCACTAGAGGGAGTACGGAGCCTACTACATACATATATACACTGTACACAATAATAAATCTGTATTGTGTAAGCTCCCCCTAGTGGTGGCTTCAGGCAGACAGAAATTTACAGTTAAAAAATTTTTTATCTTTTGTCCTAAAACAGCGCCACTCTTGTCCATGGTCTGTGTAAGGTATTACAGGTCAGTAAATGGGCTCAGCTATAATACCGCACACAGTCGCCATCCATAAGTATTTGCACCAGGGGCGATTTTTCAAGTTTTCCCACCTACAAAGAAGGGAGAGGTTGGTAATTCTTATTGTAGGTTCACTTCAACTGTGATAGACACAATCTAAAAAAATCCAGAAAATCCCATTGTATGATTTATGAATAATGAATTTGCATTTTATTGTATATAATCAGTATTTGATCAGTGACCTCCTTCCCTCAGTAAGAACATTGAAGATGGGTCATGGCTGGGTCTTCCAGCAGGACAATGACCCGAAACGCGCAGTCGGGTTGGTTTAGTCCAAATATTTTCCTACTGGACTTCTCTGTGTCATCAGAGGGTGCAGCAGAAGAGTAATCAGAAGAGCCGGGTCATACACTGGAGGTCGCGAGGTATCCGAATCACAGGTCAAAGAGAGGTAGTCTTCAAACAAGCCGGGGTCAAACACTGGAGGTCGCGAGGTATCCGAATCAGAGTGCAAAGAGAATTGGTCATGAGGCAAGCCGGGGTCATACACGAGTGGTCACGGGATATCGGAGTCTCCGGTGTAGTAGTGGTAGTCTAGGAGGAGAACAGGGTTATACAAAGAGGCCAAAACACAGGAACACAATAAGAAGGCAGATGAAGCAGGGCAGGAATGGACAGAGGTGTGGGGTGAGCTGATCCCAGTGGAAAATTGAATAAGCAGCGGTGGGCCAGAGCCAGAATAAGGCCTAAATAGCCCCCGGCTCGCCGCTGACTCCCCTGACCCCAGAAGTGCCATTCTGCTCCCAGGAAGAGACCGGAATCCCCCGCAGACTATTGCAGAGGTTCTGGCCCTCCTCCTCCAGGCACCGCAAATATTAGACATGGCACCTGAAGCAGAGCGGGCCGGCAGCCTCTGTGCATCGCCCACACTGCAACATTCTGCTCTCACTGACATGAATATAGTGAGGGCGCACAATATTATATACTAACTCTTACCTGGCTTCTCCACCTTTACTCCATCTAGGTCATCAGAATCCAGTGCTACATATTTGTTGCACGTGAGTCTTCTATCACAACTGTAACACAGAGAGATGTCCTTAAATAAGCTGGTGCAGATGACAATATTCAGTTACCCCCCAGAACACCCCCATGACCCCTCCCCCACTACAGAGGGGTAGGTTTAAAAGTGCGATGTATAACAGCAGGAAGGATATGGTGTCCTCGTGTACATTACACCAGGGGTCCCCAACCACAGGTCCCTGGACTAACACCCCCAGTAACTCCATCCCCATATAACAAAAGTGCCGCCCCCTACTGGACCATGGAAAATGGTTTTGTTTGAAGCCGTCCCTGGTGCAAAAAAAGTTGGGGATCACTGCATTACACCATAATACAGCGCCAGGAAAGGGAGGACAGCGGCCATCTGATTATAGCACCGCCTGATCCAATCCCTGGGTTATAGCATGGCTGCAGTTGTTATAGCGCCCCCTGTAGGTCAGATACATTATATAGAACAGTTCCCTATAGAGAATAATGTGATGTGTAGAGGAGAAGACGATGGAAACTTACCAAATTCTGATACAGCCGGTAAAAAGGGCCAGGATAGTGATACCGCATAATGAAAATGCAACAGTTAGAACTGGTAATAAAGAGACAAGATGGCGGTTATTCTTATTACAGACAGAATATACTATAAAACATTGTCGGACATCTCTAGATCCTCCTGATGCCAGCAGTGCCCGTCATAAAGACATCAGCGGGGCAGGGATTGGCAACTTGGCTGGGCTTGGGGCATTGCTGTACTGTGGGCTGGTAACGTCTGGGGAATGGGCACATCATTGTATATTCCAGCCGCACATCATTATATAGGAGCCGTCAGCCAAAGACGCCGCTCACTGGTTGTTCTCCACCACTACAGACAGGGGGCGGTAGAGGATGATGGGAGTAGAAGTAGGAAAGGAAGGAATTGACTACTTACGGGGATTACTCGCTCTGACATGGAACATCTTTGGTCTTGGGGAAGTCTCTGCACATAAAGGAATGAAGAGAAGTAAAGACGTTGGCCGAGA
This sequence comes from Leptodactylus fuscus, assembly GCF_031893055.1. Taxonomy (NCBI): domain Eukaryota; kingdom Metazoa; phylum Chordata; class Amphibia; order Anura; family Leptodactylidae; genus Leptodactylus; species Leptodactylus fuscus. The sequence goes on from NC_134270.1 coordinate 16,234,248, forward strand.
TTTATTATTGATGGAAAACATTTTGTGGCCTAAAAAGTCTCAGATCTGGGGATTTTGGAGGATTATGTAGATAATCTGTTTTCCCATAGTCCAAACAGCAGCACAACGGATGGGGGTATTCCTGCCCCTGCGTGCAATTAGGACAGGTGGAATTTTTAATCAATCAAAGAAAACCTCCCCTATAAGATATAAGAGGTCAGCAGACCCCCCCCCCCCCCCTCGTGTTAGTTATAAAGTATAAAATTCCGAAAATATTTCAGAAGCATCAAAGAATCCAGGGAGGGAGCCTTGTGCTGCTGTTTGGACTATGGGAAAACAGATTATCTTCATAATCCTCCATTCGCCATACGTCAAACAGCAGCACAACGGATGGGGAGGTAGCAAGAAAAAACCCCTAGGGCGGGACTTCCTGCCAGACTGATGATAATATGGAGCAGCCGAAGGCAACTGCCTCCGCGCTAAAGCAATCTAGCCAATAATGCGTTACAAAGGTTAAGTGTGAACTCCAAGTTGCTGCTGAACAAATTTGGTCTAATGAGACAGAGTGTCTCTCTGCACAGGATGTGGGACAGCTTGGTCAGAGTGTGCCCGGACAAACTCAGAGGAGGTAGCCCCTGAGAGTGAAAAGCCTGAAAGATGGCTTCTTTGATCTCTCTAGATAAGGTTCCTTTGGAAGCTTTCGCCCCTTTATATCAGCCAGATAAATTCACGAATACATTTTCAGCTTTTCTGAAAGACCTAGTACGCTCCTGGTAGGTCTGCAAACATCTCTTCAAATCCAATGTATGTCACCTCTCCTCCTCCTGAGAGGTTGGAGAAGGGAAAAAAGGTGGGTAGGGAGATTATGTGATTTATATTTTGACCTGAAGGGACCCTAGGCATAAAGCCCGGGAGGTACCTTAATTGTACCCTATCTGGAAGAAACAATAGGTATGGCTCTGAAGCTGCCAAGGCCTGTAGTTTCCAGCGCGCTTCGTCATAGTCATGGCTAGGAGAAAAGCCACCTTGTAGGAAAGAAATTTTAGTGCCGCTACTTGTAGTGGCTCAAAGGGAGCCCCACAGAGCCCCTGCAGCACCGTGGCCAGATCCCATTGTGGGACTGGGCCGTGAACGGATGGCCGGAGCCTAGCGGCCCCTTTAAGAAACTGACTGATGAGAGGATTCTGAGATAGTCTGACACCCAATATGGCCGAAAAAGCAGCTATACGTACCTTTAATGTTGCCAGAGTAAGGCCTTTGTCAAGGCCACTCTGCATGAATTCCAACACCGATTCTACCGCCGAGCTAGAATGTTGGTTATCCGTACACCATTGATGGTAGATCCTACCAGTTCGCATGTAGCTCCTGTTAGTGGAGTCTGCTCTTGAACAGGCCAATGTTGTTTGAACGGCCTGTGATCGTCTTCTATGTCTGTATAGGGTGCGGTCAACCTCCAGGCTGTCAGGTTGAACCTCTTCAGGTCCTGGCAGAGCCGTTTGTTCTGGGTTACCAGGTTGTGAAGAAGTGGAAGCCTCCAGTAATTCCCTCGACTCATCTGCATGAGGTGGGTAAACCATGCCCTTTTCGGCTAGAACGGTATGATCGCAATCACCGAAACCTGGTCCCATTTCATCTTGGTCAATACCTTTCACACTATGGGAAGTGGAGGGAAGATGTACGCCAGCCTGAACCTCCAAGGTATTGAAAGGGCATCTACTGCCAAGGGATTGTCTTCCTGATAGAGGGAACAAAACCTCTTCACCTTGGCATTGTACTGAGTGGCCATCAGATCCACCTCGGGGAGACCCCACATCCGAGTCAGTTGGAGAAAGATGCTCTGGTTGAGGGACCATTCGCCTGATATTGTTTGGCCTCTGCTGAGCTGGTCCACCAGCACATTCAAGTGTCCATTTATGTGCATCGCACTGCAATGGCTTAGATTTTCTTCTGCCCAAGAAAAAAATCAGATCTGTCAGCTTAAGAAGGGGAGGAGATCTTGTGCCTCCCTGTTTGTTCAGGTAAAGAACAGCTATGATGTAGTCCGTTCTGATTCTGACTGCCCTGCCGCGGAGAGACTGGGCGAAGCGTAGCAGGGCCCGGTAAATTGCGCATAGTTCATGCCAATTTTATGACTGTGATCTCTCCAGCTGATTCCATGTCCCTCATGCCAGGGTCTCCCCCAGATGTGCCCCCCCCCCCAACCATGGAGAGAGGCATCTGTCGTCAAGAGGGTCCAGTCAGGCTGGACCGTGGACATCCTGTTCTTCAGTAGGGACCACCATACAGTGATCGACGGGTTCTGATGGACAACTGGATAGGCTTCTCCAGCCCCGAGGGGCTGCGGCTCCATACCTTGAGGATCTCGCTCTGCAAGGGTCACATATGCCATAGTGCCCATGGAACTGCATCCGTAGCCGCCGACATTAATCCTAAGACCTTCATTGCGGGTTCTTACCTGAACCTTCCGCGTAACCGCCAGATGATGTACCGCCCGACAGATCTTCTCTTTCCGATTGGGAGGAAGAGATATCTCCATCTTCCAGAATCTAAGATGAATCCTAGAAACTGGATTCTGGTGGAAGGGACAACCACAGACTTTTGCCAGTCTATTAGCCATCCTAGTTCTTCAAGGAAGGCGATGGTAGTCCTTAGGTGGGCAGCGAGAACCTCTGCTGGCTGGGCCTTTAACAGCCAATCGTCTAGGTAAGGTATGATAAAAATACCCTGGAGCCAAAGAGCTGCAACGACCGGGGCCACGACCTTTGTAAAGGTAGGGGGGGCCGAGGATATTCCGAACGGAAGAGCTGTGAACTGTAGATGACACAGAGTACCGTCCAGCACAACCACAATCCTCAAAAATCTTCTGTGTGGCGGAAATATCGGGACATGCCGAAAAGGCGTCCCTTAAGTCTAAGGTGACAAAACTGTCTCCAGCTTGCAGGAAAGGTAGAACCGACCTGATGGTTTCCATCCAGAAACGGATCTTGAGGACATGGCGGTTGAGAGATCCTAAATCGACTACCATTCTCCTGAAGTCTTTGGGACTAGAAATACTGGAGAATACCCACCAGACGATTGCTCTTCCAGAGGCACCGGCTCTAGAGCGCCTTTGTTCAGGTACTCCAGAATGTCCTTCTCTAGAAGAACCTGCTCGTGACCAGACCAAACACGGGTTTTTACCAAGGTGTCGGGGGGGGGGGGTGAGAAATGAATTTTATTCTGTAGCCTGAATTGACGAGCTGAAGCACCCAGGGGTCCTGAATATGACGGACCCAGGCCCCCCAAAAAAAGAGAAAGGCGACCTCCTACTGGAACAGGGGGGCGGGCAGAGGGGGAGGAGGGACTCTTGTCCATGGTCTGTGTAAGGTATTACAGGTCAGTAAATGGGCTCAGCTGTAATACCGCACACAGCCGCCATCCATAAATATTTGCACCACGAGCGATTTTGCAAGTTTTCCCACCTACAAAGAAGGGAGAGGTTGGTAATTCTTATTGTAGGTTCACTTCAACTGTGATAGACACAATCTAAAAAAATCCCATTGTATGATTTATATTTAAATAATGAATTTGCATTTTATTGTATATAATAAGTATTTGATCAGCGACCTCCTTCCCTCAGTAAGAACATTGAAGATGGGTCATGGCTGGGTCTTCCAGCAGGACAATGACCCAAAACGCACAGTCGGGGTGGTTTAGTCCAAATATTTTCCTACTGGACTTCTCTGTGTCATCAGAGGGTGCAGCAGAAGAGTAATCAGAAGAGCCGGGGTCATACACTGGAGGTCACGAGGTATCCGAATCGCAGGTCAAAGAGAGGTAGTCTTCAAACAAGCCGGGGTCATACACTGGAGGTCGTGAGGTATCCGAATCAGAGAGCAAAGAGAATTGGTCATGAGGCAAGCAGGGGTCATACACGGGTGGTCACGGGGAATCGGAGTCTCCGGTGTAGTAGTGGTAGTCTAGGAGGAGAACAGGGTTATACACAGAGGCCAAAACACAGGAACACAATAAGAAGGCAGAAGAAGCAGGGCAGGAATGGACAGAGGTGCGGGGTGAGCTGATCCCAGTGGAAAATTGAATAAGCAGCGGTGGGCCAGAGCCAGAATAAGGCCTAAATAGCCCCCGGCTCGCCGCTGACTCCCCTGACCCCAGAAGTGCCATTCTGCTCCCAGGAAGAGACCGGAATCCCCCGCAGACTATTGCAGAGGTTCTGGCCCTCCTCCTCCAGGCACCGCAAATATTAGACATGGCACCTGAAGCAGAGCGGGCCGGCAGCCTCTGTGCATCGCCCACACTGCAACATTCTGCTCTCACTGACATGAATATAGTGAGGGCGCACAATATTATATACTAACTCTTACCTGGCTTCTCCACTTTTACCCCATCGAGGTTGTCAAGAGCTGTATATTTGTGGCATTCAACTCTTCCATCGCAGCTGTAACACAGAGAGATGTCCTTAAATAAACTGGTGCAGATGACAATATTCAGTTACCCCCCAGAAAACCCCCATGACCCCTCCCCCACTACAGAGGGGAAGATTTATAGGCGCGGTGTATAACAGCAGGAAGGATATGGTGTCCTCCTGTACATTACACCAGGGGTGCTCAACCACTTGTCCATGGACCAACATCGCTAATAACCCCGTCCCCATATAACAAAAGTCCCGCCCCTACTGGGTCATGAAAAAATGGTTTTGTTTGAAGCCGTCCCTGGTGCAAAAAAAGTTGGGGACCACTGCATTACACCATAATACAGCGCCAGGAAAGGCAGGACAGCGGCCATCTGATTATAGCACCGCCTGATCCAACCCCTGGGTTATAGCCTGGATGCAGTAGTTACAGTGCCCCCTGTAGGTCAGATAGTAAGTGCAGATACATTATATAGAACAGTTCCCTATAGAGAATAATGTGATGTGTAGAGGAGAAGACGATGGAAACTTACCAAATCCTAAAACAGCCGGCAATAAGGGCCAGGAGTGTAATGCCGCATAATGTAAATGCGATGGTCAGCACTGGTAATAAAGAGACAAGATGGCGGTTATTCTTATTACAGAGAGAATATACTATAAAACATTGTCGGACATCTCTAGATCCTCCTGATGCCAGCAGTGCCCGTCATAAAGACATCAGCGGGGCAGGGATTGGCAGCTTGGCTGGGCATGGGGCATTGCTGGACTGTGGGCTGGTAACGTCTGGGGAATGGGCACATCATTGTATATTCCAGCCGCACATCATTATATAGGAGCCGTCAGCCAAAGACGCCGCTCACTGGTTGTTCTCCACCACTACAGACAGGGGGCGGTAGAGGATGATGGGAGTAGAAGTAGGAAAGGAAGGAATTGACTACTTACGGGGATTGGTGACTCTGACACGGAACATCTTTGGCCCTGGGGAAGTCTCTGCACATAAAGGAATGAAGAGAAATAAAGACATTGGCCGAGATTTATTATTGATGGAAAACATTTTGTGGCCTAAAAAGTCTCAGATCTGGGGATTTTGGCTTTTATTATTATTCCCATATGTATAATATATAACCCCCTGTGTATAATATATATCTCCCATATGTATAATATATAACCCCCTGTGTATAATATATAACCCCCTGTGTATAATATATAACCCCCTGTGTATAATATATAACCCCCTGTGTATAATATATAACCCCTGTGTATAATATATAACCCCCTTGTGTATTATATATATCCCCCATGTGTATAATATATAACCCTCTGTGTATAATATATACCCCCTTGTGTATTATATATATCTCCCATCTGTATAATATAGATCCCCATGTGTATAATATATACCCCCATATATACAATATATAATCCGCCCATGTGTATAATATATACCCACATGTGTATAATATATATCTCCAATGTGTATAATATATAACCCCCATGTGCTGCTTCCCCAGCGGTGTGGCCTGCTGAGGGAGCAGTATATCAACCAGGGACAGAAATAGACTTGACCGGCTGATCATGAGGGCCAGCTCTGTCCTGGGGAGCCCCTTTGACCCAGTACAGGTGGTGGGTGACAGAAGGATACTGTCTGTGGTGACCTCCATGCGGGAGAACAAACCCCACCCCATGTATGGGACCCTGATGGGACTTGGCAGCACTGTAAGTGACCGTCTGCTTCACCCCAAGAGTGAGAAGGAGCTATCGCAGGTCCTTCCCTCCAACCGCGACCAGGCTGTATAATCTACATCAGACCAAGCGAAGACACTCCGCACAGAGAACTAATGATTATGACGATGACCATGAGGTCTTCCTCTTTCTCTTCTGTTTTTTTTTCCTTAGCTGCCATGGACTCCTAGTATATCTTCTCTTCTCAGCTTATCTGTGTCTACGTCTGTAATATATTACTCTGTATTATCCTGTATCTGTATTACTATGCTGCTGTAACATGCCGGAATTTCCCCAATGTGGGACTATTAAAGGATTATCTTATCTCTTATCTTATCTTATATCTCCTCTGTGTATAATATATAACCCCCATGTGTATAATATATATCCCCCATGTGTATAATATATATCCCCATGTGTATAATATATATCCCCCATGTGTATAATATATATCCCCATGTGTATAATATATACCCCCATATATACAATATATAATCCGCCCATGTGTATAATATATACCCCCATGTGTATAATATATATCCCCCATGTGTATAATATATATCCCCCATGTGTATAATATATATCTCCCATGTGTATAATATATAACCCCCATGTGTATAATATATCTCCCCCCCCACCGTGTATAATATATATCCCCCTGTGTATACGCCTCTTACCTTTTTCTGTGCTTTGCACCTCGCTCAATGTCAGTGTAATCAAGAAAATTACAATTACTTTTTTCACCTCCATTGTCTACAACTATAAACCCTCAAAAGACTCCAGAGCGCCCTCTACGTATAGAACCCTGGAGACTGCATTGTGATGTCATACAGCCTCAGAGCTGCAGTCTGGAGGCGGAGCTTACATGATGACATCAGAGATATGGCCTGAATGATGGGCAGTATATGGAGGATATTTATAGTGAGATTCCTCCTCTAGTGAACCTTCTGAGAAGTCCTATAGACAGTATATACAGTCCTATGAAAAAGTTTGGGCACCCCTATTAATCTTAATCATTTTTTGTTCTAAATATTTTGGTGTTTGCAGCAGCCATTTCAGTTTGATATATCTAATAACTGATGGACACAGTAATATTTCAGGATTGAAATGAGGTTTATTGTACTAACAGAAAATGCGCAATATGCATTAAACCAAAATTTGACCGGTGCAAAAGTATGGGCACCTCAACAGAAAAGTGACATTAATATTTAGTACATCCTCCTTTTGCAAAGATAACAGCCTCTAGTCGCTTCCTGTAGCTTTTAATCAGTTCCTGGATCCTGGATAAAGGTATTTTGGACAAACAATTCAAGTTCAGTTAAGTTAGATGGTCGCCGAGCATGGACAGCCCGCTTCAAATCATCCCACAGATGTTCAATGATATTCAGGTCTGGGGACTGGGATGGCCATTCCAGAACATTGTAATTGTTCCTCTGCATGAATGCCTGAGGATTTGGAGCGGTGTTTTGGATCATTGTCTTGCTGAAATATCCATCCCCGGCGTAACTTCAACTTCGTCACTGATTCTTGAACATTATTCTCAAGAATCTGCTGATACTGAGTGGAATCCATGCGACCTTCAACTTTAACAAGATTCCCGATGCCGGCATTGGCCACACAGCCCCAAAGCATGATGGAACCTCCACCAAATTTTACAGTGGGTAGCATGTGTTTTTCTTGGAATGCTGTTTCTTTTTGGACGCCATGCATAACGCCTTTTTTTATAACCAAACAACTCAATTTTTGTTTCCAAAATGAAGCTGCCTTGTCCAAATGTGCTTTTTCATACCTCAGGCAACTCTATTTGTGGCGTACGTGCAGAAACGGCTTCTTTCTCATCACTCTCCCATACAGCTTCTATTTGTGCAAAGTGCGCTGTATAGTTGACCGATGCACAGTGACACCATCTGCAGCAAGATGATGCTGCAGCTCTTTGGAGGTGGTCTGTGGATTGTCCTTGACTGTTCTCACCATTCTTCTTCTCTGCCTTTCTGATATTTTTCTTGGCCTGCCACTTCTGGGCTTAACAAGAACTGTCCCTGTGGTCTTCCATTTCCTTACTATGTTCCTCACAGTGGAAACTGACAGGTTAAATCTCTGAGACAGCTTTTTGTATCCTTCCGCTGAACAACTATGTTGAACAATCTTTGTTTTCAGATCATTTGAGAGTTGTTTTGAGTAGCCCATGATGCCACTCTTCAGAGGAGATTCAAATAGTAGAACAACTTGCAATTGGCCACCTTAAATACCTTTTCTCATGATTGGATACACCTGGCTATGAAGTTCAAAGCTCACTGAGGTTACAAAACCAATTTTGTGCTTCAGTAAGTCAGTAAAAAGTAGTTAGGAGTATTCAAATCAATAAAATGATAAGGGTGCCCATACCTTTGCACCGGTCAAATTTTGGTTTAATGCATATTGCGCATTTTCTGTTAGTACAATAAACCTCATTTCAATCCTGAAATATTACTGTGTCCATCAGTTATTAGATATATCAAACTGAAATGGCTGTTGCAAACACCAAAATATTTAGAACTAAAAATGATTAAGATTAATAGGGGTGCCCAAACTTTTTCATAGGACTGTATATATATATATATATATATATATATATATATATATATATATATATATTATACCATCGTCTTAGAGGGCATGTCCTCACATAAATTATATTTAGGGTTTTTATAGATCTAAACGGATCCAAAATGTCCTCCTGGTGAATCTCCTCTTATATCTTTATAGTGGTCACAGCTCAGGTTTTCTGATACACGGCTCCAAAATTGCTGCCAAGCCATAGAGGCGAAGAATAAAATTCTGACTGTCACCACTAGAGGGAGTACGGAGCCTACTACATACATATATACACTGTACACAATAATAAATCTGTATTGTGTAAGCTCCCCCTAGTGGTGGCTTCAGGTAGACAGAAGGTTACAATAAAAAAAAAAAAAAAATGTTTTCTTTTGTCCTAAAACAGCGCCACTCTTATTACAGGTCAGTAAATGGGCTCAGCTGTAATACCGCACACAGCCGCCATCCATAAGAATTTGCACCAGGGGCGATTTTGCAAGTTTTCTCACCTACAAAGAATGGAGAGGTTGGTAATTCTTATTGTAGGTTCACTTCAACTGTGATAGACACAATCTAAAAAAAATCCAGAAAATCCCATTGTGTCATTTATAAATAATTAATTTTATTGCATATAATAAGTATTTGATCAGTGACCTCCTTCCCTCAGTAAGAACACTGAAGATGGGTCATGGCTGGGTCTTCCAGCAGGACAATGACCCAAAACGCACAGTCAGGATGGTTTAGTCCAAATATTTTCCTACTGGACTTCTCTGTGTCTCTAGGTTTTATGGTTTCTTCCACACTCTTATTTTTGATGGTTCCCATTATATTCTGGTCATATAGACGAGACGTCTCTTGTACAGTCACCATGATCTCTATATGGATGTTCAGCTCTTCTTCTTCGGATCCCAGCCCGATCTTCAACTCCTCTGGAACATCTGCAATATAAAAAGGAAACCATCAGTATGTAGCAGGTGTTTGGGTTCTATATGAAACCTCAAGTTGTAACAAGGTAACCTGGAATATGAGGTTACAGACACTAGACTGCTTTCTTACAGATACAGCGCCCCCCATGTCTATAGGCTGTATTAGATTTTACAGCTCAGCTCCATATAACGTGACTCTATCATTATGTCCCTGTTCGCACTATATATCCTTCATTTCATGTTGTATTTTGACTATTTCTGCTCTCAGTGACATGACCATAGTGAGGGCACACAATATTATATATTAAAGGGATCCTCTTATTCACACACTATTTTTTCTAGGTACCGTGTTGGAATAGCCTTTAGAAAGGCTATTCGTCTGCTACCTTTCCTCTTCTTCTCCGTGCCGCTGTTCACCTACAATCCCGGTTTTTCTCGGGATGTAAATGAGCTCTCTGGCAGCACTAGGGGCGGGCCCCAGCGCTCAAACAGCACTGGGGGCATCCCCAATGCTGCCAGAGAGCTCTCCTGCCTCGCTTCCATCTTCATCTGCAACAAGGTCTTCACCGTGTCTTCTTCCGGCGGCATCTTCTTACTTCTAGGGCTCAGGCTTAGGGCAAGCCAACTGCGCATGCCCACGGCCACAAGAAAAATGGCCACTTCCACAGTATTGGAAGCGGCCATTTTCTTGTGGCCAGCAGGCATGCACAGTCGGCTTGCCCGAGGCCTAGAAGTAAGAAGACGCCGCCAGAAGAACACGTGGTGAAGACCTTGTTGCAGATGAAGATAGAGGTGGCGTTGGAGAGCCCCCAGTGCTGTTTGAATGCTGGAGCCCGTCCCCAGTGCTGCGAGAGAGCTGATTTACATACCGACAAGAACCGGGATTGTAGGCGAACGGCGGCACAGAGAAGAAAAGGAAAGGTAGGAGACGAATAGCCTTTCTAAAAGCTATTCCAACGTGGTACCTAGAAAAAATAGTGCGTGAATGAGAGGATCCCTTTAACTCTTACCTGGCTTCACCGCTTTAACCCCATCCAGGACATCGGAATCCACAGCCGTATACTTGTACCATGTACAATATCCACCACAACTGTAACACGGACATTTTAAGAATTGTCAGGTGGGTGGTGCCAGGCAGTGGGAAGGATTCAGAGTTCCAATCAGAGGCAGCCAGTGTCAGAGTTCAGAGTTCGTTCCCACTAGTGGAAAAAAGAAGCGAGCTGCCCTTTCTTCAGGCGGATTCCGCGCTCCGCCTCGCGACAACACCCTCCGGACTAGGTCCATTCATTGGGGCCTACTCCGGAGCGGGAATCCGCGACTGTTGGAAGCCACGACAGGCACATTTTGGTCCTATTCTGATGCCACTTCCCGCGTCAGAATGAGGACCAAAATACATGGTCCCATGTCCCGTGTGAACAGGGCCTTACAGCTTGAAATTGAAATTTATTGGAAGGGCAGGAGGGAGATGAAGCTAAATGAGAGAGGAGAGAAAGGGGCATAGATGGAGGCTGCTGCAGCTAAATTGGAAGTTTCTATCTCACCTCAAGCGCTTTATATCCATCACTACACTTCAGTATGGGTCAATAATGTTCTATAGGATCCTGCTAAAGCTTCTGAGTAATAGAAAATTAAATGAACAGAATATTCTTCATTTTCTGTATACAGTATATGGAGGGCATTATAGCATCAAGTTCAGTATAGCGCCAGCTCAGAGAAAAGGGAGAATCAGAAATAGAGTCTGCAAAGGGGAAAACTGATAAAAATGCAGTATAGGCGTATAATGTAGAGCAACTCAAAAATATTGTCATGCTATTAGCTGCGCTTTAAGAATCTACATAAAGGATTGGACAGTGTCCGACATGTTCATGTGCCATACACCGTTGTGGGCACTGGGGGCAGTATATAGGGGGAGGTGACATTAGAAGACTTTTCTTTCTGTTCTCTAGCTTGCAGTTCACACAGGGCATGAAGCCTATTGATGACCATTCATTACACAGGACACAAAACCTTCTGCTTCCAGCTCTGTGCACTATATATAGTTTCGGCACCAGAGAATGCCGGAATAGACTAAACTAAATGAAGTCACCACCCCATGATCAGCTGTTCTGTCTGTGCACTGAATCTACAATATATAGTGTACAGAGCTGGAGTAGAAGGCTTTGCGCCCTGTGTAGTGGCAGCTCCAGGATCTGTGCACTGTATAGTTGCAGCAGTGGAGTCAGTCACCAACAGCTGGTCAATGGGAGTTCTGGGATTTTGGGAGATCCTTGGGATAGTGATTAATATCAAAAACCCATCCTGGCTCGTACAATCCTAGTTTGTATATGACATGACTTTGAGCCCAGTTATGGGCGGCAGTGGACACATGGATGTATCGGCACATCTCTGCTCCGCGAAAATAAAGAAGGACTAGCTGGAACATCCGAGAATTGGCACTGAAGCAGAATGCCAGGATACAATGAAGTATATGCACTCTTAAAGTCACAGTGTAGGGCCAGGATACAATGAAGTATATGCACTCTTAAAGTCACAGTGTAGGGCCAGGATACAATGAAGTACATGCACTCTTAAAGTCACGGTATAGGGCCAGGATACAATGAAGTATATGCACTCTTAAAGTCACGGTATAGTGCCAGGATACAATGAAGTATATGCACTCTTAAAGTCACGGTATAGGGCCAGGATACAATGAACTATATGTGTAGCGCCCCACAGAGTGTGTCACTACAAATGTCATCTTATGTGATCTATACTGTGTACTGTGAAGGTATAGTGAGATCCAGACAACCTGTTAGCACACACAAAGTTCCACAGCCATTATCTCTTTAAGAAAAGGGGAGGAGCTACAGACTGGAAGAGGGTCTCTCTTTCAGTTCCAGGTCAGAGAGTGCAAGTGTGCAAGAGAGGAGAGGTGTGTGGAGGTGCAGTGTGTGCTGCAAGCCGCATGGTTTACACAGCACAGGAGGCCGGAGACCTGCAGAGGTGAGACAAGACCTTGCAGGGACGGAGCTGCAGTCATAGGACCATCAATTCCTAACTAGTGTGAGAAACTGGAGCAAGGTGAATCCTCCTGTAAAATCTGTTATCTCCTGCTCACCTATATCATCTAGCCCTGGGACCTGCCCTGGTTGAGGAGGGTATAACATCTGGCACTGCATCACCACCTATTCCCAGAGGCCTTGCCTACAGTGCCCGGCTTCACCTCAAGCCAAAACCCCAACTGGCGTAATGAGAAACTTTTATTTTTCTTTATTTTTCTTTAATCCATTTTTGCTTAAAACTCCCCTTTTTCAAGGCGCTGCCGCCCCTGGTGTCGGGCCTGTTCGCACCGTGAATCTACATAGGCCGAGCCGGGACGACTCACCTTTTTGGTGTCACAAACAGGAAAGTGCACAAAACTTTTATTTTTGTTGAAAAAGACTTGCATTTTTCAAAATTTTTCCCGCTTTCCAAAATAGCAACGAACAGCAGTTGCATGATTCAAGTTACATTGAGCTGCAGGGTTGGTGCCTTTGCCTCGCAAGCTATGCAGCTACATCATCAAAAAGCGACCGTGCCTGTGCAAGGAGCAGTGAAAGATACAGATTGCATCATCCCCAACTGCAGTGATAAGTCATCCATCCATCCGGATCGACGCTTCACAGTATCAAGTCCGATGAGTGTGGCCTTGCTGGGGTTAACAAGGGGGGGTGATGTATCAAGCAAGTGGATCCTCATCTCCAGGCCCCTCTGATTCCCCCATAGACTCTAACCATGGTCACAACCAAGTAACTATGGCACCTATATTACCCTTAACCATGCCATATATTCCAGGTGCATCCTGGCTGCCCCAGTATACAGGCGAGTCCCATAGCCTCAGAGACTTTAAAGAAAAGCTGAGTAGCCTGTTTGACCTTTACCCTATGACAGAAGAGCAAAAGGTAGCAATATTATTAAGTCAACTTGGTGGTGCAGCACAAAGGGAAGTGAAATCCTGGCCATTGAGTGATAAAAGAACTGCAAAGGACATTTTTACCAAACTCAGGATCACCTTTGACACCCGCACCACAGCAGAGATAAAAATGCGGTTTTTCAGCTGTAGGCAAAAACTGCAGGACACTGTGAGAGATTTTGCCCTCAATCTGCAAGAGGCCTTGTGGGTTATTAAACAAGTAGAACCAGATAGTATTCAGGATGAGGACAGGATGCTAAAAGAACAGTTTGTAGAAGGCCTATTGTCAGAATCCGGTAAGGCCCAACTGCGCATGATGGCGCTGCAGAATCCTGATATGAGCTTTATTGAATTTAAGGACAGATCCATCCATATCTTGAGGGAACCTGTCTATCCATGCGGACAGACGGAGGAGCAACAAGTTGCTCTCCACAGGCAAACACCTGTGAGCCCTGCAAGTGCTGCACCTTTTCCATCTACTGTACAGTGTGCACAGATCCAGTGTGATGATGCTGCAGAGCTGTGGTTACAAATGACTGAGCTAACTAAACATGTAGCTGCATTAACCAAAACTGTTCAAGATCTCCAAGTTTCTTCTCCAGCAAAGATCCAGCTTGCTTCCAGCCCAGAGGATTTACCTTGGAGACGTTCAAGAAGAACATTGTTTCCTCAACAGCGACTGACGTGCAACGGCAGGAGGACCACTGACAAGTTTGACCCCTCTGGCCGACCCATCTGCAGACGGTGTGATAAGGTTGGTCATGTTGAGAGGGAGTGTCCTTTAAATGGGCAACTCCTGGAGTAGAGGACCAACCTTCAGGAGTAAGACGATTTGGTCCAACTAGCTGGAAAAGCAGGTATGTAGGTGGACGTCCTATAATTCCAGTTACAATTGATGGTATCCCTTTCACAGCACTACTGGACACTGGTTCACAGGTAACCACTATTCCTCAGACTTTGTTTCGCAGGTACTGGACTGATGCTGATATTACCCAACATCCAAATGGGGACTTGGTACTAATTGCTAGTAATGGTCAGCCCCTGGCCCAGGTGGGATATAAAGAGGTCACCCTGAGAGTAGGTGCCACGGATCTTAAATCCCAAGGTCTAATAATTGTTGATGTGGATGAAGAGGAATTTGCTAATGTGTTAACATTGGGGACTAATGTGTTGGAGAATTGTCTAGATGAGGTAATTGCCATCTTACAGGACGCATTGAGAGCTACCCCCTACAATGAAAGATATACTCTGAATAAGGAGATTAAAGCCCTTGTCCAGCGTCAACAAGTAGAGTTAGCAGGTGGAGAGATTGGCAGTGTGAGGGTAAGCGACCCCAATTCCATCATGCTTCCCCCCAGGAGAGAAATCATTGTCTGGTGCAGAGCAGCAATAGGCATCAAAGGACAAGACTACCAGGCGCTGCTGGAACCTGTCTATTCTGACTGTAGGCCCACTGTTATGACACCAATTAAAGAAAGGTATAGGTCCATTCCACCCACACATTATCAGTGTATTAAGGACATGAAGAGTGCTGGGGTAATCAGGGAAAGCTATAGCCCCTGGGCAGCACCCTTAGTGTTAGTTCGCAAGAAAGACGGGACGATGCGCATGTGTGTGGATTATGGAAAGATTAATAATATCACGCACAAGGATGCTTACCCCTTGCCTCGCATAGAGGAGTCACTAGCAGCGCTCAGGACGGCTAAGTACTTTTCTACCCTGGAACTAACCAGCAGGTATTGGCAGGTTCCTGTAGCAGAGGCTGATAAGGAGAAGACCGCCTTTACGACTCCCATGGGTCTTTACGAATTTAATGTCATGCCCTTCGGCATATGCAATGCGCCAGGAACCTTTTAAAGGCTGATGGAGTGCTGCCTAGGACACAAGAATTTTGAGACAGTCTTGTTGTACCTAGACAATGTGATAGTTTATTCCAGAACCTACGAAGACCACTTGCAACACCTGGCTGAAGTCTTTGAGGCCTTGTCCAACTTTGGCCTGAAGGTCAAGCCTTCCAAATGCCACCTCCTGAAACCAAAGGTACAGTACCTAGGACATGTGGTCAGTGCAGAGGGAGTTGCCCCAGACCCAGACAAGGTGACTGTGATCAAGGACTGGAAAGCCCCAACTACCATCAGAGAGATCTGCCAATTTCTAGGGTTAGTTGGCTACTACAGACGATTTATCAAGGACTTCACTACCCTAGCAGCCCCCTTGCAGGATCTCCTTGTCGGCCAATCCAACAAGTCTAAAGGCAAGAGCCCCCCAGTGGAGTGGAACCCCCAATTAGAAGAATCTTTCCAGAAGCTAAAGCAAGCCCTCACTGGAGAAGAGATCTTGGCCTATCCTGACTACAGTCAGCCCTTCATCCTGTACTCAGATGCAAGCAACAATGGACTTGGAGCTGTCCTCTCCCAAGAACAGCAAGGCAAAGAGAAAGTAATTGCTTATGCAAGTAGGAAGCTTCGTCCTTCTGAGAGGAATCCAATCAACTACAGCTCCTCAAGTTGGAGCTTCTAGCAATAGTATGGGCAGTGACGGAGAGGTTCAAGCATTACCTGGCTTCTTCAAGATTCACAATCTACACCGATAACAATCCCCTGACACACCTGGACACTGCTAAGCTTGGAGCTCTGGAGCAGAGATGGCTTGCCCGCCTATCCAATTTTGAATTTCTCATAAAGTACCGAGCTGGCAAAAAGAACCTGAATGCAGATGCCTTGTCTCGCATGCCAAACCCTCCTGATCCAGTAGAGGAATCTGATGACTTAGAAGAGGTTGAAATGCCAGCCTTCTACAACAAGCAAATGGCCCATAACTCCAGCTGTGTGACTGGAAGAAGTCTAGCAACTCAAGAGATCTCCCTGAATCCATTACCTCATTATGGCTGGGCTGAAACACAAGAGAGTGATCCGGCTGTGCACCTAGTCAAAGAACTTCTTGGAGTAGAAAACACCTCTTTACCTGCGGATGCACCACCAGATGCTCAACAGCTCTGGAAAGAGAGGAAGAAGCTCTTTGTTTTTGAAGGGAAGTTGGTTCGAAGAGCTATCAACCCAAGAACCCATGAACTACTCTGGCAGATTGTAGTGCCCCAAAAGGACATACCTATGGTGCTAGGAGCTTATCACAACCAAGCAGGACACTTCGGGTGGAAAAAACTAGTAGTGGTGATCCGAGACCGTTTCTTCTGGACGGGTATGAGAAAATCCATTGAGCAGTGGTGCAGAGCATGTGGTACGTGCAATCTCAGGAGAAAAGACACTACTACTCAAAAGGCCCCCCTGCAACCTATCCAGACAAAGCAACCCTTGGAGATAGTGGCCCTAGACCACGTGCAGCTGACTCCCAGTAGATCAGGATACACCTATGCTCTTACCATTGTGGATCATTACTCCCGCTTCCTGGTCGTTGTTCCAGTTAAAGACCAGACTGTAAAAACAGCTGCAAAAGCATTCCAAGAGCATTTCTGTCGGCCCCATGGTTATCCCGACCAAGTCTTGACTGACAGAGGTCCAGCATTCGAGGCGGAGGTATTCAAAGAGTTTTGCTCCCGTTATGGATGCAAGAAAATCAGAACAACCCCATACCACCCTCAAGGCAACGGACTTTGTGAGAAAATGAACCACCTGGTCATCCGTTTGTTACAGACCTTGCCTTTGGAAGAGAGAAACCAATGGCCTGATAAATTGCCTGACTTAATTGAAATGTACAACCATGTCCCAACTAGCTCCACAGGCTATTCTCCAGCATACCTAATGCGTGCCAGACCAGGTAAACTTCCTATTGACTTGGAGATGGGAGTCCTAAATCCTGAAGAAGTGCCCAACTCACCTGATCTTGATTGGATTGCTGAAAGACAGTTGCAGTATAAAAAGGTTCAGCAGTGTGTAGAGCAAAGCCTTGACCAAGCTAGGCAAAGACAAGAGAAAAGCTACAACCAACATGCTCCAGCTTCCCCTTTACCAGTTGGTGAGCAAGTATTGAAAAGAAAGAGGAGGCACCACAAACTAGATGATCAATGGGAATCTGAACCCTATACTGTCCAACCATCTAACAGTGATAACAGCAAAGTATGTAAGATTTCCAAAGATGGCGGAAAGACTTGTATAACTGTATCCAGAGACAATTTGAAACTATGTCCGTCTCAATTACGTGAGGAAGCAGGAAACAAAGTGGAAGAAAACCCTCAACAATCAGAAAAATCTGCGACAGAAGTTCAGACCATACTTGGGCCGTTTCCTAGTTCTTGGCCGCAAATTGAAGGTGCTTTAGTAGTACCAGTAATGCTGTTCCCACAAACATCCTCTCAGGAGATAACGGATTCTCAAGAACAGCCAATCCCAGTTCCTGATGATGTACCAGCGCAAATTCCAGCAAGCCCGATTCCTAGTGAAGGTAGGCCTACCGATCCCCTGATAACTCCAGTGAGTAGGAGAAGACTGTCAGGAATCCCATTTCTGCGTAGATCTCAGAGCAATACACAAGGACAACTCCCCATACGTTACAGGGACGATAAGTAGAGGCATACTAACCCAATGTGTTTACAGATAGTTGCGTTGTATTTGTATATGTTGAATTCAATTTATGCAACGTTAAAGGTTTAATTGCAGTGCCGGCTCCCTAACAGATTGCACTAGTAGGTGAGTCAGAAATACGAACTGTGCATTAATACTTACTCTCCTGAGCATGGCGTTACCAAGAGAGAATGGACTAAAGGAGCTGTGCCAGTGCTTAACATGTCTCATTTTACAGGGTTCCTACCACAATAACTTTCTTGTGGGATTGAAACTTTTAAACTTCCATTTGCCTACCAACCTCTTCAAGTGCATGGAATGCAATTTATGCAGGTGCACCAACGCTCTCGGGGGTTGGGGGATGTTTCAAATATGGCGGCCTGTCGGATAGGAGCCATCAAAACAGCCTGTGCAGTGAAGAATTTCGAATGTTCCAAAATACTCCGCAGCTGCACTCGGAGTTAAGGAGGTGGACTGAGCGGTTTGGGGCTGTAATCCGCAAGGAAAGCAACCATGAATGTTGCTGGGTTGTAAGGAATACACAACCAGAGACTTTAACGGGTTACGGAAATTGTGTTTGCTTGAACGTTTTTGTGAAAGTTTAAATTGATCTTGAGTAAGTTGCACTTTTCTCCTTAGGGGATTTACTTACATATGAAGTTTACACTTGTATGTAATGTCCTTCAAGCACTATGATATTTATGTTACCGTCTACTAACTTTCTTCTTAGTTCACCGGAAAGGTAGCCCGAGACGTGCTACTTTTAACAAGGTGGGAATGTAGCGCCCCACAGAGTGTGTCACTACAAATGTCATCTTATGTGATCTGCACTGTGTACTGTGACGGTATAGTGAGATCCAGTCAACCTGTTAGCACACTTAAAGGTCCACAGCCATTATCTCTTTAAGAAAAGGGGTGGAGCTATAGACTGGAAGAGGGTCTCTCTTTCAGTTCCAGGGCAAGAGAGTGCAAGAGAGAGGAGAGGTGTGTGGAGGTGCAGTGTGTGCTGCAGCCGCATGGTGTGCACAGCACAGGAGGCCGGAGACCTGCAGAGGTGAGATGAGACCTTGCAGGGACGGAGCTGCAGTTATAGGACCATCAATTCCTAACTAGTGTGAGAAACACTTAGAAAATTGAGAAACTCACTGGACCGAGGCCTAGTGAATGCAAGATTCCTGGAGGCTCAGTAACATACAGAGTTGGGGTGAGTGTATCCAGCATCCCAAAGAACTCGCGTTACCTGCTGTCCAGAAGGGGGATCTACCCAGTTGTAATCAACCTTTGAGCTCCTGGAACCCAGGACCAGAGGAAATCTATTAGAGAGTTTGAGCAGCAATGGAAGGCTGAATCATACTAGTGGTAAAAGGAAAGACTGGCATCTCACTATACTGGAGCAAGGTGAATCCTCCTGTAACATCTGTTATCTCCTGCTGACTACAGAAGTAAACTGTAAGTGTTTGGTTAACCCCTGTCTGGACTGTATTCCTTTATTGATCATCGATCCTCTGTTACTCCTCCTGGAAATGATCCCTTCTTCACTTATATCATCTGGCCCTGGGACCTGCCCTGTTTGGGGAGGGTATAACATCTGGCACTGCATCACCACCTATTCCCAGAGGCCCTATCTACAGTGCCCGGCTTCACCTCAAGCCGAAACCCCAACTGGCGTCACGACAAACTTTTATTTTTCTTTATTTTTCTTTAATCCATTTTTGCTCAAAACTCCCCTTTTTCAAGGCGCTGCTGCCCTGGTGTCGGGCCTGCTCGCACCGTGAATCCATAGAGGCCGAGCCGGGGCGACTCAGTCACAGTGTAGGGCCAGGATACAATGAAGTATATGCACTCTTAGGGTGCCTTCACATGATGTTACGCTGCGCTCATTCTGAACGTAAAATTTGTTCAGAATGAGCGCGTAAAAAGCAGCTCCCATTGATTTGAATGGGTGCCGGCATACGTGCGTATTACATTGAAAGCAATAGGGAGAAAAGCCTCCCATTGATTTGAATGAGTAGCGCGCATATGCCGGCACTCTGGCACCCATTCAAATCAATGGGAGCTGCTTTTTACGCGCTCATTCTGAACGAATTTTACGTTCAGAATGAGCGCAGCGTAACATCGTGTGAAGGCTCCCTTAAGGTCACGGTGTAGGACCAGGATACAATGACACTTTTTGTAACACTACCGATTGATTTTTCGCTTACAGCTGCCGTCTATATATGTATACTCTATATATGTATACACTGAGCCGCAATCTTGTGGACTGAAGTTGTCACTCAATAGTTAAAATCGATCAGTAGAAAGTCTCTGTTTCGCCCCGGCCTTGCTTACATTGGATTATTTTACACGTTGAGTGTTTTCCACGTTCTGTCTGTTACTACACAATCAGTCTCGTCTAGACATTTAGGATATAATAACACAGTTATATATAATGTTACAGAGTCCCATAAAACTGAATGATTGTAACTTATTACTGAGGCGCATGTGAACAAGTGTGTGTAAGACAGTATAGTGTGTCCCCATAGTGTGTCCTGTAGTGTGTCCCCATAGCGTGTCCCCATAGTGTGAAGATGAGACTCTACGGACTGTTGTACCCCAAACCACCCACCCCACCTCCCCATATAGCGATCACCAACTAAGAGGAAGATGAGACTCTACGGACTGTTATACCCCAAATCAGCCACCCCCCACACACACACTCAACCCACACACACACACACACACACTTTACTAGCTTTGGCAA
The DNA here is from genome assembly GCF_031893055.1 of Leptodactylus fuscus. Taxonomy (NCBI): domain Eukaryota; kingdom Metazoa; phylum Chordata; class Amphibia; order Anura; family Leptodactylidae; genus Leptodactylus; species Leptodactylus fuscus. The sequence goes on from NC_134270.1 coordinate 16,255,045, forward strand.
TGCCAAATATCCATTTGGACGTGCCAATAAAGCCTATTTGATTTGATTTGTGTGCTCCATAGTGTGTCCCATAGTGTGCCCCATACTGTGTCCCTATAGTGTGTCCCCATAGTGTGCCTCATACTGTGCTCTATAGTGTGCCCCATAGTGTGTCCGTCCCATAATGTGCCCCCATAGTGTGTCCCATAGTCTGCCCCATAGTGTGTCCCATAGTGTGCTCCATAGTGTGTCCCATAGTGTGCTCCATAGTGTGTCCCATAGTGTGCTCCATAGTGTGTCCCATAGTCTGCCCCATAGTGTGCCTCATAGAGTGTTCCTTAGTGTGCCCCATAGTGTGTCCCATAGTGTGCCTCATAGAGTGTTCCTTAGTGTGTCCCATAGTGTTCCCCATATTATACATGGGATTAGTGGGGGGGTTTTATTAGTATTGCTTGCTGATGTTTTTGAACAGAAATAACAATGCCACTTGTTGAAGCCCCACATGGCGTGGCAAAAACCACAACGTTTTACAGTCCCTGCAAAGTGAATATAGCGAATCCCATCCACAGATTGCAGAAAAATACCCAAACTAAAAATGCTGCTATTTCCAAAACCATTGCGTTTTTGGAAATCGCAGCATGTCAATTATACCTAAGGAAATGCCAGCTGTTTCCCTATAGGTATAATAAAAGCAGAAAGTACATAGAGGAAAACTGGATACATTGTGTGGTGGAGAATTTAGTAATGTACCTGCAATTGAGGCCAACATCTCACTCTGCTGACCACTGGCCAGTACCTCTGATGGTATACACATGCTCAATTCCCCAACACATAAAGGACCAGTACACATATGAACAGCCTGTAATTATAAGGTTCCCCAGTTCATTTCGGGATGGACAAGTTTAGTATTAACCACACTTTAAATTGGTTTAAAACATAGTGTAGCATACTCTTAGGACTTCTAGTAGCCTATCTATAAAACATAGTGCAGAACACCGTCAGGACTCCTAGGTACCTATCTATAATACATAGTGTAGAACACTGTCAGGACTCCTAGGAACCTATCTATAAAACATAGTGTATGACACTGTCAGGGCTCCTAGGAACCTATCTATAAAACATAGTGTATAATTCCTTTCAGGGCTCCTAGGAACCTATCTATAAAACATAGTGTAGAACACTGTCAGGGCTACTAGGAACCTATCTATAAAACATAGTGTATGACACTGTCAGGGCTCCTAGGAACCTATCTATAAAACATAGTGTATAACACTGTCAGGGCTACTAGGAACCTATCTATAATACATAGTGTATGACACTGTCAGGACTCCTAGGAACCTATCTATAAAATATAATGTATAACACCGTCAGGACTCCGAGGAACCTATCTATAAAATATAATGTATAACACCGCCAGGACTCCTAGGAACCTATCTATAAAACATAGTGTAGAACAACACTGTCAGGGCTCCTAGGAACCTATGTATAAAACATAGTGTAGGACACTGTCAGGGCTCCTAGGAACCTATCTATAAAACATAGTGTATAACACTGTCAGGGCTACTAGGAACCTATCTATAAAATATAATGTATAACACCGTCAGGACTCCGAGGAACCTATCTATAAAATATAATGTATAACACCGTCAGGGCTCCTAGGAACCTATCTATAAAACATAGTGTAGAACACTGTCAGGGCTCCTAGGAACCTATCTATAAAACATAGTGTATGACACTGTCAGGGCTCCTAGGAACCTATCTATAAAACATAGTGTATAACACTGTCAGGGCTACTAGGAACCTATCTATAATACATAGTGTATGACACTGTCAGGACTCCTAGGAACCTATCTATAAAATATAATGTATAACACCGTCAGGACTCCGAGGAACCTATCTATAAAATATAATGTATAACACCGTCAGGACTCCTAGGAACCTATCTATAAAACATAGTGTAGAACAACACTGTCAGGGCTCCTAGGAACCTATGTATAAAACATAGTGTAGGACACTGTCAGGGCTCCTAGGAACCTATCTATAAAACATAGTGTATAACACTGTCAGGGCTACTAGGAACCTATCTATAATACATAGTGTATGACACTGTCAGGACTCCTAGGAACCTATCTATAAAATATAATGTATAACACCGTCAGGGCTCCTAGGAACCTATCTATAAAACATAGTGTAGAACACTGTCAGGGCTCCTAGGAACCTATCTATAAAACATAGTGTAGAACACTGTCAGGGCTCCTAAGAACCTATCTATAAAACGTAGTGTAGAAATACTGTCAGGGCTACTAGGAACCTATCTATAAAACATAGTGTATAACACTGCCAGGGCTCCTAGGAACCTATCTATAAAACATAGTGTATAACACTGTCAGGGCTCCTAGGAACCTATCTATAAAACAGTGTATGACACTGTCAGGGCTCCTAGGAACCTATCTATAAAACATAGTGTATAACACTGCCAGGGCTCCTAGGAACCTATCTATAAAACATAGTGTATGACACTGTCAGGGCTCCTAGGAAGCTATCTATAAAACATAGTGTATGACACTGTCAGGGCTCCTAGGAACCTATCTATAAAACATAGCGTAGAACACTGTCAGGGCTCCTAGGAACTTATCTATAAAACATAGTGTAGAACACTGTCAGGGCTTTTAGGAACTTATCTATAAAACATAGTGTAGAACACTGTCAGGGCTCCTAAGAACCTATCTATAAAACGTAGTGTAGAATACTGTCAGGGCTACTAGGAACCTATCTATAAAACATAGTGTAGAACACTGTCAGGGCTCCTAGGAACCTATCTACAAAACATAGTGTAGAACACTGTCAGGGCTCCTAGGAACCTATCTATAAAACATAGTGTAGAATACTGTCAGGGCTCCTAGGAACCTATCTATAAAACGTAGTGTAGGACACTGTCAGGGCTCCTAGGAACCTATCTATAAAATATAGTGTAGAACACTGTCAGGGCTCCTAGGAACCTATCTATAAAACATAGTGTATGACACTGTCAGGGCTCCTAGGAACCTATCTATAAAACATAGTGTATGACACTGTCAGGGCTACTAGGAACCTATCTTTCCAATTTCTAGCTGTCTAAGGCTAATGTTAAGTTAAACAGAATATTTAATTTATGTCTATGGAAATTAACCAGAGGATAAAAACTCAGTCTTCACATCACGACGTTCGGCGTTCCTAGGTTATCACTGAGGCTCAACCACAGGCCTCAGCCATGACCACTATTCTACTAAAGTCCCAGAAGAGCGCCGAATGCCACAAAGAGGCCCAAGGGAGATAACGAAAGGTGAGTCACATGAGCATGCCGAGAATTATGACCTTGGGTGCATGACATCACCAGGAGAGCACCAGACACTGCAAGGAAGCCAAAAGTGGTGAGGGAAAATCAGTATAAATATACTTTTTTTCTTGAGCCTCCACCTATTATACTGTGTTGTCTGAAGAGACCCCAGAGTATAATGAATTACAGCAACACATGCCACGGTAGCCCTTTAAGTATGTCTTAAATGAATTCCCAATTGTTCAAATCAGTTAAAAATTTAATAACTTAAGATATTCATGTTGAACCCACCTTGGAATGAATCAATCTGTTCGCTCATCTCTAGTCATCACCAGGACAGGAAGGAACATGGTCAGGAATGGAACAAAGCCATCTCCAGGACAAATCGGAACATGGTCATAAATGGAGCCAAGAACCATTTCTAGGGCAGACAGGAACCTGGTCAGGAATAGAGCCAACGGATATCTCTAGGACTTACATGAACATGGTCAGGAATAAAGCCAAGGGACATATCTAGGACTGACAGGAACATGGTCAGGAATGGAGCCAAGAACCATCTCTCGGTCAGACAGGAAGGAACATGGTCAGGAATGGAACAAATCCATCTCCAGGACAGACAGGAACATGGTCAGGAATTGAGCCAAGGGACATCTCTAGGACTGACAGGAATATGGTCAGGAATGGAGCTAAGGGACATCTCAAGGGAAGACAAAAACATGGTCTGGAATGGAGCCAAGAACCATCTCTAGGGCAGACAAGAACATGGTCAGGAATAGAGCCAAGGGATATCTCTAGGACTGGCAGGAACATGATCAGGAATGGAGACAAGGGACATCTCTAGGGAAGGAAGGAACATGGTCAGGAATAGAGCCAAGGGACATCTCTAGAACTGACAGGGACATAGTCAGGAATGGAGCTAAGGGACATCTCTAGGGAAGGCAGGAACATGGTCAGGGATGGAGCCAAGGTCATCACCAGGAGATTAGTCAGAATGCAACAAGCCAGAGGACAAACAAATATGGTCAGGAATGGAGCCAAGGGTCAGAACTCCAAGTACCAGACAGGTAATCCCAGAGACAAGATCAGGAAAAAAGCCAAGGCCATGATCAGGAATTAAGATCAACACTGAAGACAACAGTGATTCACAGGAACAAAAGCCAAGAAAGGATGAACTTCAAAGACCAGGTAAGGTACAGCAGGACAATTCCCAGGATGAATCCACTACAGCAGATCCATGATGAAAAGGATGACAAGGCTTTCGGCAGGAGCCACAACCAACCACTGGAACATGGTACATGGACACGGTGAGTACCAAGTAACATACCTGCTCACTTGCAACCAACAGAAGCCTTCTAAGATCCTATACTGTGATTTTCTAATATTCTATGTTTTTTTAAATGTAGATTGTGAACCCCATATAGAGATCACAATGTCAATTTTTTTACCTATCAGTAGAATGGGAGGAAATCCACGCAAACACGGGGCGAACATACAAACTCCTTGCAGATGTTGTTCCTGGTGGGATCCTAACCCAGGACTCCAGCGCTGCAAGGTTGCAGTGCTAACCACTGAGCCACCATGTTGCCCCTATTATCTAATATTCTTGAGACCTGTCTGGAAATAAAAAGATCATTACGATAATTTGTTGCTTACACAGTTAGCTGGGCCAGTATTGACCTCACGATGGGACAGACCACCACACACTGCGAATTCACACTGAACATTTAATACCTTTGGCCTTAGAGCGACGTCTTGTGGGCTGGATTTTGCAGATGTATTAAAGAGCACCTGGAGAACACAGCATAGTTGTGTGCAGGAATGATATCAGCCCAGTATTCGGAGTATTCGGCTATTTGCTCCAGGGTTTATGTATTGAGTTATGCTAAATAAGCGTCTGAGTGGTATTAATAATGTTATGTTTAGCGAGCCCGGTGGGAGAATTCCTGCAGGACTCTCCGGCTCCAGCACGACATAGACTTATGTTTCTGTAATGTATCTCTAGCCATAACATGCATACTGACTGTCTACCCTACCCCAAAGCTACTGCATTACAAGATGGAATTGTGACAAGGAAACTGAAATAAGGAACGTAAGACAATGGGGACGCACGGAAATCCCTCCTCAATGTGTTAAGAAACCATTGTCAACCTTACCTTAATGGTAGTTTACCAAGTTACACTATCTGGATTTATTTCATCTTAACATTGGCCTAGGAAATGGATTCTTTCAGGGTAAGTTCATACGTGGCGTAGTAGTTGCAGAATTTCTATACAGAATTGGGAACCAAAACCCTTAAAGGGATCCAATCTTTCAAAAACATTTTTTTCTAACTAACACGTAGGAATAGCCTTAAGCTATTTTTTTAAGAAAGGCTATTCTTCTCCTACCTTTCGTTGTCTTCTCTGGGTTGCCATTCGCTTGAAATTCTGGTTTTTCTCGGTATGTAAATGAGTTCTCTCGCAGCACTGGGGGCGGTCCTCAGCTCTAAAACAGCACTGGGGGCACCCCTAATGTTGCAAGAGAACTCTCCAGTGCCACCTCCATCTTCTTCAGGAACCGGCCTCTACATGTCTTCTTCCAGTGGTAGCTTCAAACTTCTAGGCATCAGGCAGCCGACTGCGTATGCCTGCTGGCCACAAGAAAATGTCTACTTACAATACTGTGTAAGCAGCCATTTTCTTGTGGCTGGTGGACATGCACAGTTGGCTTTGCCCAAGGCCTAGAAGTTTGAAGCCACCGCTGGAAGAAGATGCAAAGAAGACCCGTTCCTGATGAAGATGGAGGCGGCACTGAAGAGTTCTTTTGATACAATGGGGACGCCCCCAGTGCTGTTTGAGTGCTGGGGACTGCCCCCAGTGCTGCGAGAGAACTAATTTGCATACCGACAAAAACCGGGATTTATACCGAACGGTGGTGCGGAGAAGACATCTAAAGGTAGGAGAAGAATAGCATTTCTTAAGGCTATTCCTACGTGGTAGGCAGAAACAAAAATGAGTTTTAATGATAGGATCCCTTTAACAATTGTTATATTATGGGGAAGGGAAATTATTACTAAATCAGACGTTATGAGACATGGTGGGGGAACTAGTGCCGTAGAAACTGGTATGGGGCTGTGAGATTTTGTTTTTTTTTTATTAGGGAGTCCCTGCTGATCTCTATTTACTAGTCTCACCTTAAGGCCGGGGCCACACGGGACGGAAATGCCACTGGAAAAATCGCATTTTACAGTGCTGACTCTGACACGTGTTTATGTGTCAGAATGAGCGCCGCGTTACATCGTGGGAACGGGCCCTTTCTGTGAAAAGCGGTGCGGGAAAAATCGTGCTGCGTTTCTGCCACAATTTTTCCCACAGCACTTTTTGGCTGTGGCTCACTACGTGGGGGCTTAGCCTAAGGCAGAGATCCACATTGCGGAAACGCAGCTTTTTTTGTTGCAGATTTTGCTGCGTTCTTTCGGGCCAAACCTTGGAGTGAATTGAGCAGAAGGTAAAAGTAGAAGAACGTCCTATATAATTCCCATTCCTTCTGTAACCATTTTTGGCTTTGGCTCAAAAAATCGCAGCAAAATCTGCAACAAAAAAAGGTGCTTTTCCGCAACGTGGGGCCTCAGCCTAATAAAGACAATATACAGTACTGTTAGATTGTATCATGCGTATTAGAATCCACCTCAAAATCTGCCTAAAAAATGCCTCCCGTTCATTTCAATGGGAGTCAGTTTTTTTTAATATATAGGGTAGGATCTCTGCCTTTACTGTATGTTCTGCTTCTATGCTGATTGCGGATTTTGAAGAGGTTTTTGCCGCTTTTTTTGCAAAAAACGATTCAAAAACTGCTAGCAATTTATTCAAGGTCCATACACTGTGCTGGAGGAAAAAAACAAAAACTAAAAACGCCTCAAAAATTGCCTCATGTATAAAAAAAAAAAAAAAAAACGCTTAAAAAAAAACCATTTCCTAATTCCTGAATATTCCTGATATTTTCCTCTCAAAAATCCTCACCAAAAAAGTGTGATCCTGAGTTCAGACAGAGTTTTTTGGTCCGGAATTTTAGGTGGAGGCTGCCTCAGATTCCAGACTAAAAAAACAGTAGCTGCGACTGGATGTCACTGCAGTGCACCCCGGCATCCATTCGTGGCACTCTGCTTCGGATTAGGCCCAAATGAATGGGGCTAGTCGGAAGGGAGTGTCTTCAGGCTGAACCGGCCGCGGCATCTGCCTGAAGAAGGGGCTATCTGGGAGCCGGAACAGACCGCTCTCGGAAAAAAAGAACTGACCGGCTCCCGTTGATTTCAATGGGAGCCGTTGTTTGGGTCCGGATTTTGAGGCAGATTCCGCCTCAAATTCCTGACCAAAAAACTCTGCTAGCAGAAAAATGAACCCATTGAAGTCAATGGGAAGCTTTTTTTCAGCGCTGAAATTCCACACCAAATTCCTCACCATTTTCATCTGTGTGAATGGACCCACGTTGCAGAAACGCAGCTTTTTTTGTTGCAGTTTTTTGAGCCAAAGTCAGGAGTGGATTGAGCAGAGGTAGAAGTGTAAGAGCTTCCTATATATTTGCCATTTCTTTTGTGGTCACTTCTAGGTTTGGCTCAAAAAAACGCAGCAAAATCTGCAACATAAAAAGCTATGTTTCCGTAATGTGGGGCCTTAGGCTAAGGAACAACCGCGGCACAAACGCATCACGGTTCTTCCCGCAGCGCTTTGAACAGAAAGTTCACTGAGTTTTCCTCCGTGAACTTTTTGGTACAATTTTATCTTTGGAGAAGCATCCGGCGTTTCCATAGATATAATTGACGTGCTATCCACTTTGCAAATACTGTAAAATGACGTGATTTTTCCCGTGGTGGGAAAATCGCGGCGTTTCCGGTCTTAAGGTGTTTTGGGGTGGGAGGAAATTATCCTGTTCTTTAATCTAGAATACTTTCTGAATGGGTTTTTTTTTTATTAAATTTTAATATTTTTGTTCAAAAAATTCTGACAGTACTGATTTTTATTTTTGTATTTATTTCATACATGTGACTATTGGGGCCAAAATCGGGGAATTTTTATAACCTTCCACTCCTTCTTTTTCCGGTACCGCCGGTGCCATTTTAAATTTGACATTACGGTCAGAAAGAAAGAAAAAATTCTTTCCTAATTAGGAATCTTTTCAAGGAAAAAAAAAAAAAAGTCATTCTCGTTCCCACTTTGTGCCCGTGGAGGAGTCTTGACAAACCATTCATCCGAGATTTTTCCCATCATCACATAATGTAAGGGGGGGAATTTTCCGCTGAATAGATGGGCCTCTGAATAGCCTGCCACCAAACAAAAATGACGTCCCTTGTGAAGAAGACGCCATCGCTCCATAAAAGCTATTGATTTTACTTAACCCCCTCCCTGCCTGATGACTTCCTGATGGCTCGCTTTAAGGAGACCAATTTCGGTCACGACGCAAAGTAATGTTAAGCAATCTCATTAGCGACAATGGCCGAGGCTTGTAGAAGTAAGAAGAAAAGGCTCTACTTGTCCGTTTCTGGTCTTCGCCACGACGTTCCCTTTGTTAGTTTTTCTCAATGAGGGAATCGACGTCTCGGCACACATTTTTCACATTAATTTGCAATGTTCTTTTCATTCACTGAGTCATTAAACCTCCCTCTTAGATTAGACACATTTATACCGAAACCAAATTCCTTCCCTTTTGTCTGCGCTCCTCTCAAGCCCTGGTGTCTTTGTGCCCTCTGGTGGAGATTTAACTGGAGAAAATCGTGCCCGAAACACCTTGACCCGCCTCTTATATCTACTTCAATTCTAACAACAAAAAAAACACTTACAAAGATACTTAAGTGTTTATAAAGTAATATCTAACTAAGAAAGAAACTCAAAAACTAATCCCTGGAAAATCTTAAAACCCCAAGTAGATCAAATAAAAATCTACGAGATTCTGTAGGGGCAGAGAGTATCATTTGGTTCTTCGCAGTGGCGTAACTACCGCCATAGCAGCAGAGGCAGCTGTAATGTCCCGGTACTGCTAGTCCAATTCCCTCTAATGCAGACCGAGATAGCATGGACATTTTCATATAAGGTAAATATTTTCCTCCCCCTTCATTCCTTCTATATATTTCTATTCTTCCAGAGCCAGCACACAGGGGGTCTATTAATGCGCCATCTTGTGGATGTTTTTGTGAACTGCACCTGCCTATACTTTGCCATTGTAATTTGAGTTGTAACTGTAAAGGGAGTGTCCATTATGATTAGCTGACCTCCAGGACCAATGAGGCTCCCTTGACTGGCCTGGAGGGAGAGTTGAGTGACCACCCTCTCTAGAGGGGGTTGGGGACGTTTTTGGCTGATGTCTTTTGTGTGGGGCTACAAGTGTAGACACAGCTGTGAGACAGAGCACATGGAGCATGGATAATGGCTTCCGACTTATCAGGGTGCACCAAGCAGAGATGTCTTCTTCCCTATCTTCAAGGCCCTTCTCAGAGAGCGTTTTCCTCTGAAGCTCTAATCTTACAAGTGCTGAAGTTGATGGACCTGGTTATCCATACATCTGGGACCCCCCACGTATATCTCTATCCAAGTAAGTCTTTGGGACAAATCTATATTTAAAGAAGCCCATAGCTAGTCTGGCAGAAATTGAGAATCTCCCGCTGCTAAGAAAAATTGTATTTGTTCTTCTACATACGTGTACCCAGTTTGTTGAGGACTAACCCCCTGGATACAGGCCATCTTTACAAGTATATACAAGTTAACTGCCAAGCAACCACTATCCAAAGCATTCTGCCCCATCCTCCGCTAATTGGACACTACCTGCAAAGATCGCTGTATTGTATGTGAAGAAGTCCTCCATATGTACATGTGTATTACTTTGTCCTGCTAGTAAAAAGAAAAGCAACGATTACCCCCGAAGCCTGGTTGTCTGTTGTCATTGTCAGATATCACGCAGGGGAGGGTAGTCGGGGACATCAAAAAGGGAAATTTTGTGCACATTCGGGACCCAGGGACTCCCTGCAAGCCGGCCACATCTGATATATTACCGTGATACCAGCCCTGGCCCTCCTGAGTGTTGCAAACCCCTTTTTGTGGCGTCACGAACAGGATTGTGCCTCTGTGCCTGCCTAAAGACTGTATGTTGCTTCTGGAGAACTACTGCTCCAAGACTAACCGATACTCTCTACAAAGTGGGGGTGAAAGCATTCTGCCTCTGTGCCTGCCTAAAGACTGTGTTGTTGTATGCCATGCTGTGTGACTGCATATTCCACCATTTTGGATTGACTAGCTTCTTGAGCAATTCAGCAGGAGTAAACTCCCCCCCACCAAACTTCCCCCAGGTGCCAAAACTGGGTGTCGCCATCTCTATCCAACACTGAATCCAAATCCATCCCAGCTGTAACAAGACTCCAACTTCCCTGCCCCCAATTCTTTTTGCAAAGACTCCTTATCTCTTCAAGGATCAAAGTGATCATCCTGCCTGCAGCTCCTGCTCATCACTTCTGCCAGAACCTCCACTGCCATTGTCTGCTGTTACCTGCCATTCCTGGGATACAGATAAGTGCATTTTATAAAGTGACTTTGTATTTGCTGAGATTTGCATTTCATAAAAGAGACAGAAGCCTTATTATTTTACTTAAAGAGACAGTATCCTAATTTTTGCAAAAATGTCTACATCGCCTCGAGATGCCCTGTCTGGCGCAGATAACACTACAACCTCATCCTCCAGTTCTCCTGCACCTCAGGAGACAGCTACCATCTCTGCTTCAACTCCTGTTATAGCGACAGGCTTGCCTTTCTTTATAGGACCCTCCAGTCTTCCAAGTTACAGAGGGGATCCTCATACCCTTGCTCAGTTTCAGGAAAAGATATTGCGTACTCTTGAACTTGTATCACTTTCTCCCAAGCAACAGGTACAGCTTCTCTTAGGACAACTTGAAGGTCCAGCTGCTGAGGAAGTTCGTTCCTGGCCACCGACAGAAAAGACCACCGTTGACCAGGTCCTCACGCGTCTGAGAAAAGAATTCGAAGTCCAATCACCAACTGAGGTTCGTCTTAAATTCTATGACAGACGTCAGAGACCAGGTGAGACCCTCAGAGACTATGCACTTGCCCTCCAGTCAGCATATAGGGCTCTGCGCCAAGTTGACAACATTGATCCTACTGCTGCAGAAAGCATTATTACAGACAGGTTCATAGAAGGTGTGGACTCACGACTAATACAGAGTCAACTCCGCATGCTATCAGCCCAAAATCCAGACATGTCTTTTCTAGATTTTAAGACTTTGGCCCTACGAATAGTGGGAACTGATTCACCTTGTGCTAATTATTACTCTGCCACATATTCCCCAGACCTGGCTGGTGGAATCTCCGCTGCATCTCCATTACCTCCTATTGTGCCCATGCAGGCCACTCAGACTGTACAGGCTCCTACTCCTGCCACTATGCCCTCTACCACCGATGTTCTTGCTCAGGTAGTGGAATCTCTTTGCCAAGCCCTAAAGGAATTAAAAGGCCAGTCTGCATCATGTGAGCCCTCTTTATCTAGAACATTGCCTGCAGAGCCTCACTCTAGCCGCCCAAGTCCTGATAGGCTTCCTCCTGACCGGTCTTCACCACGTGAACGTCCTTATTGTACTTACTGTGAGCGTGTTGGGCATTACAAATACCAGTGCTTTAAGTTAAACGGGACACCACCGAGGCCAAGGGCCGCCCCTCGGGAGGTGAATCCAAAGGCCCAGGGGGACAATCGCCATGGACATCCAGATTCGTCTCCAAGTGCCCGTACATAACTATTTGGATTGAGGGTGTACCATTAGAAGCTTTAGTGGACACTGGGTCACAAGTAACAACTATTGGGCAACAAGCCTTTGAGAAATATTGGGACTCTGACATACTAAATTCTGTGGGCAAAGCGAAGTTACGTTTGATTGCAAGTAATGGTCAGCCTATATCCCAACTAGGTTACTGGGAACCTACCATTCGTATTGGTGATCGTGAATTACCACGACAAGGTGTAATTGTTACAGAGTCTCAGGGAATGGCTACACCAGTGGTATTAGGCATGAATGTTATGCGTCATGTATTCACTGAATTGCTAGATGCTTTGCATGCTTCTCTCCCTACTGCTACTCTTTCTTACAGGCAAGCTGTACAACGTACCATCAAAGTGCTCTGTGCCCAGCAGAAGTTTGCTAACCGTAATGGTGAAATCTGTCGTGTCCGTATCCAGGATGCCAGACCCGTCACTCTGACTCCTAACAGTGAGACTCTCATCTGGTGCCGAGTCCGTCCAGGCATTAACAACGAAGATTACGAAGCTCTTCTTGATCCTATTCAGATTGAAGGACAGCCGCTGGTGAAAGCCGCCAGAAGCATCGTCACCGTCTCCAACGGTAAAGTACCAGTACGGCTAGTCAACCTAAGTGATGCACCTATTGAATTGCACAAGTTTAAGTCAGTTGCTCAACTGTATCAGCTCAATTCAGAAGACATCTTAGATGATGAAGCACTTGCTTATCAAAAGTCAATTCATGTCCCTGCCGGAGGTACTCACAAACCTACTACCTTCTGGTGGAATGAACTCAACATTGGGGATGCGAATACCCCTAGGGAACACATCAATGGTGTCATCAAAGTTGCGAAACGGCACAGCCAAGCTTTCAGCAAGCATCCACTTGATTTTGGGAAAACCTCTTTGATCCAGCATAAAATCAACACAGGTGATCATCCTCCTTTCAAGGAAAGATACCGTCCAATCCCTCCTGCTAACTACCAGCAAGTAAAGAAGCTGATAAAGGAGATGAAAGACACCAAAGTCATCCAAGAAAGTCAAAGTCCTTGGGCAGCACCTATCGTTTTGGTAAGAAAGAAGGATGGTAACATCAGATTCTGTGTTGACTACAGAAGACTGAACGACATCACACATAAAGATGCCTATCCTCTTCCACGGATTGAAGAATCCCTCACTGCTCTTGGTTCAGCTGCATACTTCTCAACTCTCGACCTAACCAGTGGCTACTGGCAGGTCCCCATGGCTCCTGAGGATAGAGAAAAGACAGCTTTTACCACCCCGATGGGACTTTATGAGTTTAATAGCATGCCTTTTGGGTTGTGCAATGCCCCAGCAACATTCCAGCGACTCATGGAGAGATGTCTTGGCCACCTCAACTTCCAGAGTGTTTTGCTGTATCTCGATGATGTTGTTGTGTATTCTCGCACTTATGAAGACCATCTGAACAACCTAGCAGAAGTGTTCCAGGTTCTTATTGAACACGGCCTGAAGATAAAACCTTCAAAATGCCACCTGCTAAAACCAAAGGTCAATTACTTAGGTCATGTAGTCAGTGCTGAAGGTATCCAGCCTGATCCTGACAAGATCTCTGCTGTCAAAGACTGGGAAACTCCAAAGACAGTAAAGGAAGTCAGAAGTTTTCTAGGATTCGCGGGCTACTACCGCCGCTTTATACCTCACTTTGCACAGGTAGCGGAACCACTGACAGAATTGCTACGTGGTTGTCCTAAAGAAAACTCAAACAGAAGACTCCTAATTGATTGGTCTGAAAGACAAGAAACTGCATTCCAGACTTTGAAAGCCTTATTGACTTCTCCTCCAATTCTGGCTTATCCTGACTACAGCCATCCTTTCCGTCTCTATACAGATGCCAGCTATCAAGGCCTAGGAGCTGTACTGTCACAAGTCCAGGACAACAAAGAGAGAGTCATCGCTTATGCCAGCCGAAGCTTGAGAGGTGCTGAGAAGAACGATCACAATTACAGTTCGTTCAAGTTAGAGCTGCTTGGTGTTGTGTGGGCCGTCACAGAGAAATTCAAAGACTACCTTGCGGCTACACCATTTACCGTTTACACAGACAACAATCCTCTAGCTCACCTAAACACAGCACGGCTAGGTGCTCTCGAACAGAGATGGGCTTCCAGATTGGCGAACTATTGTTTCGACCTCAAATACCGCAGTGGTAAGACCAACGTAAACGCTGATGCTTTATCCCGTTTGCCTATAGGAGAAGAACCTCCTGAAGAAGACATGTGGGAAGATGTTGAGATGCCTCCCTTCTATCAGAAGTTTGCTACGCAGAACGTCATTGCTGCTACACAGCCTGAAGAAGGTCCTCAAGAGAAATCTGACCCACTTCAAGAACTATCTAGATGGCAAACCCTCCAGAAAGAATCTCGTGTCATAGGTGAAATCTATGATTACCTAATCACTGGAAGAATACCTGTCAGACTCAGAAGACGGTATACGGATACTGAGCTCAAACGCCTATGGAGGCAGCGCAAAAGACTTTTCATCCAGAAAGGCTTGATTCTGCGCAACACCTTAGATCCTGTTTCCGGTGAGAGGTTGCACCAAATTCTCATTCCTAGGCGGGATGCCAAGATCATTCTTGATGCCTACCACGATCAATCTGGACACTTTGGAGTGCAGAAAACTGAAGCCACCATACGCCAACGCTTCTATTGGATTGGAATGCGTGCTGACATTGAGAGTTGGTGTAGTGAATGTCCAGCCTGCAACCTTACAAAGACTGGTAAGAAGGATGCTAGAGCACCACTACATCCCATCCATACTCAGAGACCAAACGAACTAGTTGCTCTTGACCATGTGAAGTTAGCCCCGACTCGTTCAGGCTACTCATATGCCCTTACCATGGTGGACCACTACTCCAAGTGGGTTGTCGTTGTGCCAGTTAAAGACCTCACCGCACGTACCACAGCCATCACATTCTACCGCGAATATGTGAGACACTACGGGTGTCCTGAAGCAGTCCTAACTGACAGAGGACCTGCATTCGAGTCACAGCTTTTCCAAGAACTATGCCAGTTCCATGAATGCAAAAAGCTGAGAACAACTGCCTACCATCCCCAAGGGAATGGACTTTGTGAGAAGGTTAACCAGATCTTCATCAACATGCTGAGAACAGCATCTTTCACCAAACAAGCAGAATGGCCTCAACTACTTGATGAATTAGTGGAGATCTACAATAACACTACCCACTGTTCTACAGGCTATTCACCATACTTCTTAATGTTTGGAAGACAAGGTCAACTTCCAAAAGACCGTGCTTTAGGAATTCAGATACCAGATGTGATCAACCCTCTGCCAAAGACTGATTGGGTTCTAGAACATCAGCGCCGAATGCAAGAAGCGCAAGAGATAGTCGACTGTCGCATGAAGGAAGCTCACAGACGACAAGAAGAGAACTACAACCAAAGAGCTAATGCTACACCTTTACACATTGGTGACAAAGTATGGTTAAAGAAGTACCACAGAACTGGAAAACTTGATTCTCTTTGGGAAGCGGAGCCCTACACCATTACAGCCATTCCCTATCCAGAGTCCGATGTTTATGAAGTAAAGAAACCAGGCATGGCTCCACAAACAGTGCATCGGAACCGCATCAAATTGTGCACCAGAGAGGACTCACTGAGGATGTCAGCACCACCACAAGCTACAACTGTCTACCAACCAGTTCCTGTGATGGCAACTCCTCCAAGACAGCCTTCTGTAGATGAATCGATCTTTAGATCTCAATTTCTTATCCCCAGCTGTTACCAGTTTGTTCCTGTTCCAGTTCCTATCCCGACTCATGTTCCGGTTCCAATTGTTGCCCCGGAACCAACACAAGATGAAATTCCGGACTCCAGTGTTGCTGCTCCTGAACCAACACAAGATGGAATTCCGGACTCCAGTGTTGCTGCTCCTGAATCAACACAAGATGAAATTCCGGACTCCAGTGTTGCTGCTCCAATTGCTGCTCCTGAACCAGCACAAGATGGAGTTCCAGTTTCCAGTGTTCCTACGCAAGTAGAAGACCAAGTGCTGAGGCGATCAGAACGAAGTACCAAGGGAACTCCCCCAGCTCGCTATAGAGACTGAGCAACCATATCCTTTCATAGATATATATATATACTTTGCCTCTTTCATATACCTATGTTCTTATTAATTAGTTAGTTAGCAACCGTTTAAGCCTCCATACCTGGGTAATCCCAAGCATTTTGTTATGTTCTTGTTTTGCATTACATATTTCTCTACAGCCTATGGACTACTGAGGACTGTATTTGTGCCACATGGTGCCTACCCTGAGCCTTTCCATGGACAATGCCCTATTGCTGAAAGAGACTCTACCCACCTATTGGCATTATGTTTCTACTGTTTATTATGTTTTGGTTTTGCATATAATCACGGAGTATCGTTCTTGTACATAAGTCATGTCACATTGTTGTTTGCCATTATTCTGTTTATTGTTTCTCAGGTATCCAGCCCTACTACCTGTGCGCATCCCATCTCTCTAGGTTCCTCCGCGCTAGTTAGTCGCCGAGGACGGCTCTTTTCTTAGTGGGGGTGTATGTAATGTCCCGGTACTGCTAGTCCAATTCCCTCTAATGCAGACCGAGATAGCATGGACATTTTCATATAAGGTAAATATTTTCCTCCCCCTTCATTCCTTCTATATATTTCTATTCTTCCAGAGCCAGCACACAGGGGGTCTATTAATGCGCCATCTTGTGGATGTTTTTGTGAACTGCACCTGCCTATACTTTGCCATTGTAATTTGAGTTGTAACTGTAAAGGGAGTGTCCATTATGATTAGCTGACCTCCAGGACCAATGAGGCTCCCTTGACTGGCCTGGAGGGAGAGTTGAGTGACCACCCTCTCTAGAGGGGGTTGGGGACGTTTTTGGCTGATGTCTTTTGTGTGGGGCTACAAGTGTAGACACAGCTGTGAGACAGAGCACATGGAGCATGGATAATGGCTTCCGACTTATCAGGGTGCACCAAGCAGAGATGTCTTCTTCCCTATCTTCAAGGCCCTTCTCAGAGAGCGTTTTCCTCTGAAGCTCTAATCTTACAAGTGCTGAAGTTGATGGACCTGGTTATCCATACATCTGGGACCCCCCACGTATATCTCTATCCAAGTAAGTCTTTGGGACAAATCTATATTTAAAGAAGCCCATAGCTAGTCTGGCAGAAATTGAGAATCTCCCGCTGCTAAGAAAAATTGTATTTGTTCTTCTACATACGTGTACCCAGTTTGTTGAGGACTAACCCCCTGGATACAGGCCATCTTTACAAGTATATACAAGTTAACTGCCAAGCAACCACTATCCAAAGCATTCTGCCCCATCCTCCGCTAATTGGACACTACCTGCAAAGATCGCTGTATTGTATGTGAAGAAGTCCTCCATATGTACATGTGTATTACTTTGTCCTGCTAGTAAAAAGAAAAGCAACGATTACCCCCGAAGCCTGGTTGTCTGTTGTCATTGTCAGATATCACGCAGGGGAGGGTAGTCGGGGACATCAAAAAGGGAAATTTTGTGCACATTCGGGACCCAGGGACTCCCTGCAAGCCGGCCACATCTGATATATTACCGTGATACCAGCCCTGGCCCTCCTGAGTGTTGCACAGCTGCCACAGGGCTCGGGACATTAGGGGCCTGGTGACAGCCGCTACCGCTGCTATCATTATACTCTGAAAAGACCCCAGAGTATAATAATTGTTTATAGGTGTCCACAGTGGGACATAATACTGTGTGCAGGGGCCACTATGGGGATAATACTGTGTGCAGGAGCCACTATGGGGGATAATACTGTGTGCAGGGGCCACTATGGGGGATAATACTGTGTGCAGGGGCCACTATGGGGGATAATACTGTGTGCAGGGGCCACTATGGGGTATAATACTGTGTGCAGGAGCCACTATGGGGGATAATACTGTGTGCAGGAGCCACTATTGGGCATAATACTGTGTGCAGGGGCCACTATGGGGGATAATACTGTGTGCAGGGGTCACTATGGGGTATAATACTGTGTGCAGGGACCACTATGGGGCATAATACTGTGTGCAGGGGCCACTATGGGGCATAATACTGTGTGCAGGAGCCACTATGGGGGATAATACTGTGTGCAGGAGCCACTATGGGGGATAATACTGTGTGCAGGAGCCACTATTGGGCATAATACTGTGTGCAGGGGCCACTATGGGGGATAATACTGTGTGCAGGGGCCACTATGGGGGATAATACTGTGTGCAGGGACCACTATGGGGCATAATACTGTGTGCAGGGGCCACTATGGGGCATAATACTGTGTGCAGGGGCCACTACGGGGGATAATACTGTGTGCAGGGGCCATTATGGGGCATAATACTGTGTGCAGGGGCCACTATGGGGGATAATACTGTGTGCAGGGGCCACTATGGGGGATAATACTGTGTGCAGGGGCCACTATGGGGGATAATACTGTGTGCAGGGGCCACTATGGGGGATAATACTGTGTGCAGGGGACACTAAGGGACATAATAGTACACGCAGGAATGCGTAGGAGGGGGTCAGTCGAGATCTTCGGGGTCGGTCGGTGGGGGGGGGGACATGTCAAAAGTTCGCCACGGGGCCCTGTCAATCCTAGTTACAGCACTGGTTCTTCGTGTGATTATTAGGATGACACGACCATACGCAACTGCACCATCTAAATATTCTCTTAAATAGAACCTTTCACCACCTCCACCAACTCCAACTCTTTGTATTCTTCAATAGTCACCACTCCAAAGGCCAGGTAAGCTCTGACCCAGTGGCGTAACTACCATGGTAGCAGTGGTAGCAGCTGCCACAGGGCCCAGGACATTAGGGGCGCGGGCTGCGTTTTTCCGTTCCCGATCTTTTTTAGGCTGGATCGGAACCCTATCGCGATCGTGAAATTTACTCAATCGCCGAAATCCGATCTTTTCCTTCCCGATCGTTCAACCCTATTGGTGGGGTATTCGTATTGCTTTGTGGTACCTCCTCCTGATCTCATCTATCTCATCTTGACACAAATTCCTGGAAATGTCCTTCCATGACCGACCTCCACCAGTAACCGGCTTAGCATACAGGACGTATTTTCATCCTAACACTATCACTAGAACTCATCCATTCACTGTTAACTGGGGACCTACTGAAAGTCTCTTCTGTAACATTTAGTGGTGGCAGGTGAGTGAGGCTTCCCCCATCTCCTATCAAGGTCAACCATCTTATGTACAACATGTTGCCATCTTCCATTAATGGCCCGTTGGACAAGTCTTACAAAACCTGGTACTATTGGATGGAGATCCAACAGAGTCCGCAGTCCGGAGACCCAATGCTCCTTTCTCATTAGGATGAATCACTATCTTCTCCTTAACCCTCGCTTTCCTTCACCCAGGTTTCTCTCTTTTTCCACTCTCTCTCACCAAACCCAGGGGCAGTGCCACAGTTGAGGCCCTGTAGGTGTGTAAGGTGGTGGAAGCCATTGCCGTAGGTGGGCAACTATGGCTAGGTCCTTGCTAATGATAGGTTGGGTATGCTTGTGTCCCATTTATGTGTACACGTTCTGTCTGTACACCGTATCGAGTACTCTGATTTTGATGACCCTGCATAACTGAATATTTTTTTGATTTTTTTTTAGCTATTTTGTGGCTGTCATCACATAATCGACCAATGAATCTTCAAAATGGGCAACACTTGTTTTCAACTGTTGCCTGTGCATATCAAAGTATAGCCTTCATATGACACCTTGACACATCAGATGGGGAAGTCTCCATATTAAAGGAAGTTGGACTCGTATGAGATACTTGCAACACCTGTAAAATCAGAGACCGCTGTGTTTGTTGTCACACAACCACGTCCCTTCTTTCCCATGGAGGTTTGATGAGGGACCCATGAAGTACCGGGTATAGCGAAAAAACAGAGAGGACACCGAGCGCACTGAGTGCAGTATGTAAGTCACGGATGGTGAGAAAAATAGTAATGAGTAGAGATGAGCGAGTAGTATTCGATCGAATACTACGGTATTCGAAATACTCGATCGAGTACCACTCACTATTTGAATGTAAAAGTTCAATGCAGAACCAGCATTGATTGGTCGAATGCTATACAGTCGGCCAATCAACGCTGGTTCTTCTCCTACCTTTAGAAGTCTTCTCCGTGCAGCTTCCCCGCGGTGTCTTCCGGCTCTGAATTCACTCTGCCAGGCATCGGGCCTGGGTAGAGCCGACTGCGCATGTCCGCTTGTAGTGCCTGATGCCTGGCAGAGTGAATTCAGAGCCGGAAGACACCGCAGGGAAGCTGCACGGAGAAGACTTCTCGGAGGATCCAGCCCGACCCTCACTCATGGACTTGGTAAGTATAATTTGATCGAATGTTGCCTACCCCTGAAACGTGCAGTTTCCCCCCCATAGAGTATAATAGGGTTCGATATTCGATTCGAGTAGTCGAATATTGAGGGGCTACTCGAAACGAATATTGAATCTCGAAAACACTTTACTGTTCGCTCATCTCTAGTAATGAGTTTAAGAACTGACCAGTTGGCCTCTCACCTGAAAGAGTTGTGAGCAGTCACAACTCCTTTGATGGCTTTTGGATTGGAGAGTCCGGGTGAGAGCGGCAGCAGATCTAGCAATACACCAGAGGACCGGAGGAGAAATGCGTGAGGGATACGAACCAGAGGCTCGTGACGGAATGAAGATCTGCGCTCAATGGTGGGAGAATGATGTAGGAACTGGAATATCCGATGTGAAATATATTTATTGAAGAAGATAAAACAACACGACGCGTTTCGGGCCACCACAGGCCCTTTCTCAAGTGCAAATGTGCAGGACACGTCGGGCCAGATGAAGTACCAGGTGGCATTCTTACAAGATATATAGGCATAAGTGTGCTTTTTTTTTAGAATTTGGATTTTATTTTTGTTTATTTGCTGTTCTCCCTTTTTTTATACCTCCTCTCGGATCGATTTCTCGTCTTTGAGCTTGACGCATGACTTCTAATATCGAGAATATCCCAGAAGAATGACTTCACTGATTTCATCACAATACAAACAGTAAATTCAATGATTTATAACAAGATTTTGGTCGAGTCTAGTGGAATTTCCCAAAATAAATTTGTGTAAACAGCCGGCTACAAAGAAGCAGTCACATCGGAGGCTGGAACGCGTAAACAGCGCAAACAGGGGAGAATAGTAGAATCTCTCTGACAGATCGGGAGTCATTCACATGGAGACGTTCTAAGCAGGACACAAGCTCCTGACATCCGGTCTCGTGGCTTCACCAAACAGGTCGCACTTTTGGCAATTTTATGCCAAGGATAGGCCATCCGTTTTATAAGCCAGGATGACACTTTTTCCATTGTTCTACTCAAGCGAAGAGCAAAGACAACGTCACAGAGGGGAATGTATCGTTACTTACACAAAAAACTGCAAGAATGAAAATAAGGCCATGTTCACACCTAGAATTTTGGTGCAGAAAATGCTCGGTTCACACTAGCACTGTGGTCTCCATTGTTCAGGTTCACTGAGGGACCTAAGGCCCCACGGGATGACCGGTGGGAACGCATCACGGTTCTTTCCGCAGTGCTTTAAACAGAAAGTTTGCAGAGTTTTCCTCCGCGGACTTTCTATTACTATTATATCTGCATGGGAAGAATATGCAAATCTGACTTCCATGATGTAATTAGGAAGACAGAGCCTCAGTCAAGCAAACCAATAGAGGGCGCTCCCTTTGACATCATGCCGACCTCCTCAGAGGCCTTTGTTTGCAGTGATGTTGGGATTTTACCAGGTAGTCTCCCAGCCAAGGACAGCTGTTTCGATGTTATTGCATCTCATCAGCTTGGCGCAGAGAGGACTGACCTGGCAGAGTTATCTACGGGGAAGCTGCCGGCATTTCCGTAGATATAATTGACATGCTGCATTTTCCAAAACAGCACTGGTTTTGGAAATAGTGACGTGTCCGCGCCACGGTTTTTCCCGCAAAGTGGGCATGGGATTCACAAAGAAGTTACTGTAAAACACTTTTTTTCCCACCGCAGGCAAGTTTCAGCATTTCCGGCCAGTGGGTTTTTCTATTAAGGGGTTAAAGTGTAAATAAAACCATATGAATTTGCTATCCCTGGAATCGTACTGAAACATAGAATACAGGTGACGTGTCATACTGGATGCAGAGTGAACGCCGTAAGAAAGTCGTACAAATGCAGTTTTTCTCCAATTCCACCCCATTCTGAATTTTTTTTCCCGCTTCCCAGTACATTGTACAGAATAATAGATGGTAGCATCATGAAAAAAATTTGTCCCGCAAACGTTGAGTCTTCGTATGGCTCTGTGAAGGGAAAATTAAAAAAGTGATGAGGTTTGGAAGGCGGAGGCAAAAATTGAACATTGAAAAATGTCATTGGAGGGAAGGGGTTAAACTGGGGGCAACTGGAAGGAGACGTTAAACTGTAGAAGAAGCTGAAGGGGGACAGTAAACTGAAGACAGCTGCAATAGGAGAGTGAAATTGTACCGTAGGGGTAACTAGAGAGAGACATTAAACTGGGGCAACTGGAGGGGGTTAATAAACTGTGGAGGCAGCTGAAGGGGGACATTAAATTGTGGGGAAATTGAAGTGGGACATTAAACTATGAGGGTAGTTGGAGGGGGACATGAAACTGGGGTAACTGGAAGGGCAGCTGGAGGGGCATTAAACAATGGGAGTAACTGGAGGGGGACATTAAACTGGGGTAGCTGAAGGGGGACATTAAACTGGGGGTAGCTGAAGGGGGACATTAAACTGGGGGTAGCTGAAGGGGGACATTAAACTGGGGGTAGCTGAAGGGGGACATTAAACTGGGGACAACTGGAAGCGGACATTGTTCTAGTGGAATGGCTGGATTGTACTTTTTGGTTAGAGTGCTCCTTTGTTAAGAGGGATTCTGCAAGTTACAAAACTGATCAGGATATAACCTGCATATATGAGGTCTGGAGATCCAGGAATTAACCTTCATTGCTCTTGGTATCTAAAAAACATCTAAGTATATTATGAAAGTTACATATTATAGTGACCATATCACAGAAATCATACAAGGAAGCAACGTCTCTAAAGAAAGCGGTAGTTTCAGAATATGACAAAAGCCTCCATAACAAATGATATGTGACATCACAAAACAGACCAGTAATCCGGGAGAAAATAATGAAGTATTCTAAAAGGGCCGGTCAGAACAGAAGCCCAAAGGAATATTTATGAGCAGTCATGTGGATAATATAAGACTGAAACACTTCACAGCGGCAGTAAAGCGACATATTCTGAAGCACATGCCTGACATCTAGTGGCAAATATGAAAACTGCAAGATGCAAAAAGAAAGCAGAGGACAACGACGTGTACAAAATTCAGCTTCCATTAGAAAATATTTTCATAAGTCTAAGCTTTAGTGTAGGTAATAATTTATAATGAGAATTAATAATCAATAAAAACAACAATTACCCCAAAAACATACAATAAAAACATACAAAAAAAAAGCTGCTACAGTTCATGGTCATGATATACAGTCCGAGGTCATATGATATACAGTCCATGGTCATATGATATACAGTCCGAGATCATGTGATATACAATTCGAGGCCATATGATATACTGTCCATGGTCATGTGATATACAGTCCGAGGTCATATGATATACAGTCCATGGTCATGTGATATATAGTCCGAGGTCATATAATATACAGTACGAGGTCATATGATATACAGTCCATGGTCATGTGATATACAGTCCATGGTCATGTGATATTCAGTCCATGGTCATGTGATATACAGTCCATGGTCATGTGATATACAGTCCGAGATCATGTGATATACAGTCCATGATCATGTGATATACAGTCCAAGATCATGTGATATACAGTCCGAGGTCAAGTGATATACAGTCCGAGGTGATATGATATACAGTCCGAGGTGATATGATATACAGTCCGAGGTCATATGATATACAGTCCATGGTCATGTGATATACAGTCCATGGTCATGTGATATACAGTCCGAGATCATGTGATATACAGTCCGAGGTCAAGTGATATACAGTCCATGGTCATGTGATATACAGTCCGAGGTCATATGATATACAGTCCAAGGTCATATGATATACTGTCCATGGTCATGTGATATACAGTCCGAGGTCATATGATATACTGTCCATGGTCATGTGATATACAGTCCGAGGTCATATGATATACAGTCCATGGTCATGTGATATACAGTCCGAGATCATGTGATATACAATTCGAGGCCATATGATATACTGTCCATGGTCATGTGATATACAGTCCGAGGTCATATGATATACAGTCCATGGTCATGTGATATATAGTCCGAGGTCATATAATATACAGTACGAGGTCATATGATATACAGTCCATGGTCATGTGATATTCAGTCCATGGTCATGTGATATACAGTCCATGGTCATGTGATATACAGTCCGAGATCATGTGCTATACAGTCCATGATCATGTGATATACAGTCCAAGATCATGTGATATACAGTCCGAGGTCAAGTGATATACAGTCCGAGGTGATATGATATACAGTCCGAGGTGATATGATATACAGTCCGAAGTCATATGATATACAGTCCATGGTCATGTGATATACAGTCCATGGTCATGTGATATACAGTCCGAGATCATGTGATATACAGTCCGAGGTCAAGTGATATACAGTCCATGGTCATGTGATATACAGTCCATGGTCATGTGATATACAGTCCGAGATCATGTGATATACAGTCCGAGGTCAAGTGATATACAGTCCATGGTCATGTGATATACAGTCCGAGGTCATATGATATACAGTCCAAGGTCATATGATATACTGTCCATGGTCATGTGATATACAGTCCGAGGTCATATGATATACAGTCAATGGTCATGTGATATACAGTCCATGGTCATGTGATATACAGTCCATGGTCATGTGATATACAGTCCGAGATCATATGATATACAGTCCATGGTCATGTGATATACAGTCCATGGTCATGTGATATACAGTCCGAGATCATATGATATACAGTCCATGGTCATGTGATATACAGTCCGAGGTCATGTGATATACAGTCCGAGGTCATGTGATATATAGTCCGAGGTCATGTGATGAACACACACGTGTAAGCCTTTCCTTCTTCCATTGCAGGGAATCGACTACACCCATTTGTCTGTCCTTCTATGCTGATAACCACCATTGGTCCTCTAACCTTACCCCACAGACCTCTTGCTGTACCCACATCCCTTTCCAGCTGCCCCCTTATTTCTTACACTGGAGGGTAATATGGTCTAGTTTGGATCCTTTACAACAGAAGGAATACTTGTATGGACAGGGCACCCACCCTAGTGAGGTCACGCCGGACATTGTGACAAAGGCTCTAACTATGCAACAATGACTGACTAGAGGAGGATGATGATGATGATGATGATGAAGATCTTGTACATTTTCAGATTCTTCTGGCATTATTGTTACTCTTATGTTTTGCAGGAAAATAAAAAAATAAAAAACCATGTAGTACGAGTGAGTCAGCGAGTCCTCACTATGTATGGGAATTCCTGGCAAGGGTTGTCCTGTCTGCGGTGCTCCCGAGGTCAGACATTCGGAAGTGCTTATACTAGGACTCATTACTCAGACTTTCTGAGGATCACCAGTTACATCGGAGAACATGGCCCTGCCATTAACCACCATTACCAGGTCACAGACGAGGGCTTGGCGGTGTTCTCTACTATACATCAGTGATATCTGCGAGGCTTTGTTGTGAAGATCTAAGACTCTGTCATTTCCTTTTTTGCTTTCTTCTTTGGGCTGATTCTGTTCTCCCTCTTTTCCTCATACGATGTCCTCGCTGCCTGACTTTACTAGTGATTGTCTTTTCATTCTTAGTTCTTCTTCTACATTGCTCTGATAAGATGGACTCCCACCTTGGCAAAAAGTAGATGGCCCTCGCCCATGGAGACTGGGCTCACCAAAATATACGGCAATATCCATAAGTGTTATATGTAGGTCATGGAGTCCCAAAGTCAACAAAATGGACCACAGATAGGAAAAAAAATTAGCTTAACAGGCCACAATCCTTCCAGTGTCCTTGTACAGTGTATAGTTTAATGTCCCCCAACAGTGGTCCCATATAGTTTACTGTTGCCCAACAGTGTTCCCATATAGTTTACTGTCCCCAAACAGTGGCTCGGTACAGTTTAATGTTCCCCAACAGTGGTCCCATATAGTTTACTGTCGCCCAACAGTGTTCCCATATAGTTTACTGTCCCCAAACAGTGGCTCGGTACAGTTTAATGTTCCCCAACAGTGGTCCCATATAATTTAATGTCTCCAACAATGGCCCCATATAGTTTAATGTCCCCCAACAGTGGCCCAGTACAGTTTAATGTTCCCCAACAGTGGCCCCATATAGTTTAATGTCCCCCAACAGTGGCCCCCTACAGTTTAATGTCCCCCAACAATGGACCTATATAGTTTAATTGTCCCATATAGTTTAATGTCCCCCAACAGTGGTCCCATATAGTTTAATGTCCCCCAACAATGGCCCCATATAGTTCAATGTCCCGCAAAAATGGCCCCATATAGTTTAATGTTCCCCAACAATGGCCCCATATAGTTTAATGTCTCCCAACAGTGGCCCACTACAGTTTAATGTCCCCCAACAGTGGCCCAGTACAGTTTAATGTCCCCCAACAGTGGTCCCTTATAGTTTAATGTCCCACAACAATGTCCCCATATAGTTTAATGTCCCCCAACAGTGGTCCCTTATAGTTTAATGTCCCACAACAATGGCCCCATATAGTTTAATGTCCCCCAACAGTGGTCCCTTATAGTTTAATGTCCCCCAACATTGGCCCCATATAGTTTAATGTCCACCAACAGTGGCCCACTACAGGTTAATGTCCCCCAACAGTGGCCCAGTACAGATCCATGTCCCCCAATAATGGCCCCATATAGTTTAATGTCTTCCAACAGTGGCCCACTACAGTTTAATGTCCCCCAACAATGGCCCCATATAGTTTAACGTCCCCCAGCAGTGGCCTCATACTTTAATGTCCCCCAGAAGTGGACCCACATCTTGTCTCTCCTTAGAACTACACAAGCTAACTGCGCCTGTGCAGTATGTTTATGTAGGATGAAAACCAAGATGGCCAACGAGTATGCGTTGTCGACGTGGCCCGAACCTAAAGTGGTAGGGCTGACATCACACACACGAGATTGTGTTTTCTGAATGATAGACTCCCTTTAAAGCCTTTAAAGCACCACAACTACTAAGACGATGGTGGAAGTCAATGAGCCGAGTGAACAATGATGAGGCGGCAGCCATGGCCAGGTCTGGCACGCCCTTCAAACATTTATTTGGCAAGGGTGCAGAGAGTGGGAATCTCGCCCATCTGATACTGACGGTCTCATAAGCAAGATGTCTCACCCTGCACCAGCCACTTCTCCGGGGCGACCTTCCACTTGATCATCAATCCATGAAGTAATAGAGATCCAAGGCACCTATATGGCAAATAGTTATGTCATTGTAGGCGGCCTTGTTCAGCCGGATGTGACCAGTACAAAGAAGAAAGTCATTGGCTTTGTGCCTATTTACTAGAACTGAGTGGGCCAGTTTGTAAGGAATTACAGTTTGTCGCAACTTTTACAAAAATTTGTCTGAATGTGAGATTTTGGAGTTTTGCTACCCATCAATCATTGTTATACCTCTCTCCAGTGGTGTAAATACTGTAGACCCTACCACCAGGCCCAGGAAGTTATGGGGCCCGGCGGGACCCTGATTTATTTATTTTTTTAATAGGGCTTTATCTACTGGGGTAACCCCAATAGGTAACGGGCCCTATTTACTTACCAAACCTTGCTATGGCTCATGGTCGCCAGTGGAGATGTTGTCAGGAGCCGGGATCGGTAAGTGAGGCCACAGGCTCGCGAACCCCACAAACACTGCTATCATTATACTCAGGGTTCTTTTCAGACCCTGAAAATAATGATAAGAGGGCCTGGGGAGGCGAAGGAACATAAAATACACTGTTACTTACCTCTCCTGCGCTCCAGCTGTCTGCCTGGCTCATGTGACGTCTGGTCCAACATTGAAGTTGGCCGAAAGTAGAGAGGAGTGCGCCGGAACCCAGGAGAGGTAAGTAACATTATTTTTTATGTTTGTATCCTCTGCTGCGTATCTGATCATTATACTCTGGGGTCTGAAAATCTGTTTGAAGAGACTGCAGCATTTGGATACGTACACTGCCTAGGGGCGATACTTGGTATTCTCTTGAATGGGACAGACCACGTCACACATGATCATGATTAGAGATGAGCGAGTAGTACTCGATCGAGTAGGTATTTGATTGAATACAACGGTATTCGAGATACTCATACTCGATCGAGTACCACTCGCTGTTCGAATGGAAAAGTTTCGTCGCAGAACCAGCATTGATTGGCTGAATGCTATACAGTCAGCCAATCAACGCTGGTTCTTCTCCTACCTTTAGAAGTCTTCTCCGTGCAGCTTCCTCGCGGCGTCTTCCAGCTCTTCATTCACTCTGCCAGGCATCGGGCCTGGGCAGAGCCGACTGCGCATGTCTGCTTGTAGTGCGGGCATGCGCAGTCGGCTCTGCCCAGGCCGGATGCCTGGTAGAGTGAATGAAGAGCCGGAAGACGCCGCGGGGACGCTGCACGGAGAAGACTTCTCGGAGGATCCAGCCCGACCCTCACTCGTGGACTTGGTAAGTATAATTTGATTGAATGTTGCCTACCCCTGAAACGAGCATTTTCCCCCCATAGACTATAATAGGGTTTGATATTCGATTCGAGTAGTCGAATATTGAGGGGCTACTCGAAACGAATATCGAACCTCGAACATTTTACTGTTTGCTCATCTCTAATTATGATGTCACTGTTGTGAAGAGGAAGCGTATCCGGGTATCAGACAACCACAAATCAAGCTTATCCTAAGGATAGATCATCAACATGTAATTCCCGGAAAAATCCCTTTAATGAATACAGGGTGGCCATAATATAACCTCAGGTGTTTGGAGTCGTGTGCCGGCTGACCCAATGGACGGAATTGCCTGAAAATTTGTATGTGTGCTAATCAAGGCATGGGGAAACGGATGGCATGAAAAAAAAATTTAATACGAAAACTCCCCACCAGGGGATAATGTGGCGCTGTACAGTGAGCGCGCGGCGCAAAACCCGTCTGTTGATACTTGGGGATATCCCATTTGGACCACCGACTAGCATGACTGTTGAATGTGGCCGCCATCATGTATGGTAGCATGGTCATCCTATGCAGAACGTGCTCGACGCTTGCGTGTAACGTCTCTGGTGAGATGCTGCGCACTTCCAACGTGATGCGGTCTTTGAGGTCAGGCAGGGTTTCGACATTCCCCCGATAAACACGCTCCTTCACGTGTCCCCACAACCAGAAATCACAAGGAGTGAGATCCGGAGAGCGCGGTGGCCACGCTGTAGGGAATGAGCGGCTCAAAATCCTGTCATCGGGAAAATGTGCACGAAGAGCGTTCTTCACAGGATTTGTGATGTGAGGAGGGGTCTCATCCTGCATGAAGGTGATCGTCTGCAGACACTGCCGCTGTTGGAGTTGGGGAACGACCACTGTTTCCAGCACTGTCCGATACCTCGCTGCTGTGACGGAACAGGTGGCAACCCCAGTTGGGCCCAAATCTTCGGAAAAGAACAGTCCGATCATGAACGATGAGGTGAACCCACACCAAACGGTCACCTTGGGCGAATGCAGCGGAACCCCCTCGAGCGCAAGCGGGTTTTCGGTGGCCCATAGGCGACAGTTCTGTGTGTTGACCGTTCCATTCAGGTAAAAATGCGCTTCGTCGCTCCACAGGATATTCCATGGCCAATTGGTATCCACCTCCACTCTGGCCAGAAACATTAATGCGAATGTCATGCGGGTGTCATTGTCACCAGGAAGTAGTTGGTGATGATTTTTAGGGTTAATTTTTGTTTTTTGTTTTTTTCTCATGCCGTCCGTTTCCCCATGCCTTGATTAGCACACATACAAATTTTCAGGCAATTCCGTCCATTGGGTCAGCCTGCACACGACTCCAAACACCTGAGGTTATATTATGGCCACCCTGTATAAAGCTATGGGAAGTCCGTTCTTGTGGCCTTATTGGAAGAATGGTCTGCAAATATAGCGGACACTGATGAGAGACCCCATTGACTATAACGGGGTCCGTCGGGTGTCTATAGGGTGTCCATTTGTTTGAAAAAGTTGGGCTTGCAGGACCTTTTTCTTCTTCTGACGGAGATCCCGCGCGGATGCGAACAGCGTCTTATCTATATAGGAATTCCATTGGTCATGAACAATGTTTAGGGCAGTGGTTCTCAACCTTTCTAATGCCGTGACCCCACAATACAGTTCCTCATGTTGCGGTGACCCCATTGCGCGCCGCAATGAATTTAGCTCCGCCCACTTTTATGTTGACTCCACCCATTCTCATTAATTTTTCATGTGCTCCCACACAGCATAATCCTCCTACAGTCACCCGGACATTATATGTCCCCTCGCCATCTCTCCCCCAGTTTCATATAACCCCTTCATCTGCCCCCAGTTTCATGTCCCCCCCCCTCCATCTCTACCCCCAGTTTCATGTCCCCCCATCTCTGCCCCCAGTTTCATGTCCCCTATCTCTGCCCCCAGTGTCATGCTGTACCCCCCCTTCATCTGCCCACAGTTTCATGTCCCCCCATCTCTGCCCCATTTCATGTCCCCCATCTCTTCCCCATTTTCATGTCCCCCATCTCTGCCCCCAGTGTCATGCTGTACCCCCCTTCATCTGCCCACAGTTTCATGTCACCCCATCTCTTCCCCCAGTTTCATGTCCCCATCTGTTCCCCAGTTTCATGTTCCCCCATCTCTGCCCAGAGCTTCATGTCCCTCCATCTCTGCCCCCAGTGTCATGCCGTCCCCCCTTCATCTGCCCAGAGCTTCATGTCCCTCCATCTCTGCCCCCAGTGTCATGCCGTCCCTCCCCTTCATCTGCCCAGAGTTTCATGTCCCTCCATCTCTGCCCCCAGTGTCATGCCGTCCCCCCTTCATCTGCCCAGAGTTTCATGTCCCTCCATCTCTGCCCCAGTGTCATGCCGTCCGTCCCCCCTTCATCTGCCCAGAGTTTCATGTCCCTCCATCTCTGCCTCCAGTGTCATGCCGTCCCCCCTTTCATCTGCCCCTTCATTAGATGTAGCCGCGATGTGATGTCATCACATCGCGGCTACACTGCAGAAGTCGCAGCGCAGCGTTTAAAGCAGGAGCTGGCTGTGACAGCTCCTGCTTTAATCGCTTGTGTGTTCAACTCATCAGCGTCCTCCGGGCACCGATCAGTTGAAACCGGGACATACCTCCCACCGACCGGGACGGTTGGGAGGTATGCTTTAGGCGACCCCTGTGTTTTGGTCGTTCGACCCCCGCCGGGGTCGCGACCCACAGGTTGAGAACTGCTGGTTTAGGGAAAGATTTCTTTCTTCTCTGTCGCTGTTTACGCCTCAGGCAGCAGCAAAACTCCTTACAGACTGGCAAATAGTATATTTTTTTGGAAACTGAATCCGGTCGTTAATGCGTTAAATGAAATGAACCTCGGTAGACAGAGCGTCTCCAAACGTGTTTATTGTCTGCGGCGTGGAAACAGAACGATTGTATCTCGCAGTCCAAGACAATAGACGATGTTCATCTCCAGACGACAGAAGGAGCAGTTTTTGTATATGATTAAGGAGATTCGCGAGAACTTCACAGCCATACGAGATGCCCGAGAAGACCTTTTATATTTCACACACAACACTTGTTTGCCACTTATCTCCGTTCACAATATAATGCAGACTTGTATTTCACTGCTTTTATGGCAAGTAGAATTACGGAGATTGCGCTAATGTATTTTTCATATGCAAACTAGAAGTATTATCCACCTGTCAGCCGAAAGAGGAAGAAAAGTAGAAGAAAGTTCCTTTCAAGGAAGTTTCTTCAATGCATGTTCTTCCTTCACAAAACATCAATGGCTCTTTGTCTCCGGTGAAGCGCCAGTATGTGTCTAGGAGTCGGTAAGTGCCCCGGCTGAGTGTAAAAAGTTCCCAAAATTTAAAACGCTCTTCACCTTATGCAACGCGAGCCAAGGTGTTCTATGTTTACCAACATATAGTCCAAAGAAATTCATCCCTATATATTTCCAATGTAGTTGTATACCCTTAAAGGGGACCTTTCACTTACTCAATCTCGTTCCATCCTTTAATAGGCAACATTCCACTGATTACGTTGCAGTTGGAATTTTTTCTCTAGCCCCCACTATTCCTGAGTTATCATTGCAGAACGTTTGGTGTCTGATAGGCTAACTAGACTCCCTAATGACAAGTGGGTGGTGTCAGGGAAGAACATGTAATGGGGCGTGGCTCTTAGTTTAGATGTCTGCTAGTCCTAACTAACTACCTGACTGACTCTGATTGGTGCTCTCAGTCACGCTCCTTGCCTGTTCCTGCCTGCTCCTGCCTGACACCATCCACTTGACATTAGGGAGTTTAGTTAGGAACCAAAACTAATAGCGCTGACTGTTCAGGAATGGTGAGGGCTAGAGAAAAAATTCCAACTACTCCAGAATCAGTGGAAGGGTGGCTATTCGGGAATGATGTGTGCTAGAGAAAAAATTAGAACTTCTCCAGAATCAGTGGAAGGGTGGATATTCAGGAATGATGTGGGCTAGAGAAAAAATTCCAACTACTCCAGAATCAGTGGAAGGGTGGCTATTCAGGAATGATGTGGGCTAGAGAAAAAATTAGAACTTCTCCAGAATCAGTGGAAGGGTGGCTATTCAGGAATGACGTGGGCTAGAGAAAAAATTCCAACTACTCCAGAATCAGTGGAAGGGTGGCTATTCAGGAATGATGTGGGCTAGAGAAAAAATTAGAACTTCTCCAGAATCAGTGGAAGGGTGGCTATTCAGGAATGACGTGGGCTAGAGAAAAAATTCCAACTACTCCAGAATCAGTGGAAGGGTGGCTATTCAGGAATGATGTGGGCTAGAGAAAAAATTCCAACTGCTCCGCAATCAATGAACTAATAAAAGGTTAAAAGGACGGGAGTTGGTGTAGGTGGTGAATGGT
Organism: Leptodactylus fuscus; assembly: GCF_031893055.1. NCBI lineage: Eukaryota > Metazoa > Chordata > Amphibia > Anura > Leptodactylidae > Leptodactylus > Leptodactylus fuscus. The sequence goes on from NC_134270.1 coordinate 16,288,261, forward strand.
CCTCTTTGGGGTCAGCTGTACATGGGCTTTCACTGTCTGGAAAATATGATCCACTTTCGTCCCACACTCCAAAGGTGTAGTGATAGGGAACTTAGAATGTGAGCCCTATATGGGACACTGACTGTAATGTGCTGAGGAATATGATGGCGCTATATCGGTAAGCAGGTTTTCTGTGACTCCCATAGACTTGAATTGGGGAGAGCCACAGATGTCACCTCAATTATTGTCCAACTGTATATGTGCTTGTGTGCGGTATATTCCATTGTGCATGACCCCTATGTAGGTATATATTTATATAAATTTGTCTAGTCTTTGTAAAGGCCCATTTACAAAGACTTGAAACGAGTGCAAGCCACGGTGCACCCATTATGGCAACCAAGGTCTCCTATTGCACAATTGTCAGAGCGCCCCCTTAGGTGCCACCAATCATATATTCTTTTTCCAGCCAAAAATAACTGCACATTATGCATAGCAATAAACTCACGCTTGACAACTTTTGTTGGCCGAGATCCGGGAGTCCTGGTGCATGAAAAGTGCAGCAGAATTGTTTTGTATGACCACAAAATGTTCCGGTTTGGTCTCTTTTTTTATATATGCGCCCGGGTTGCATCTAATATGACGGCAGTAACATTCCTCCGAGTCCACTACGAGGTCTCCCCTTTTTTGCAGGAACCTCCAGGATGTTTCGGGAGAGTTGGAAAGTATGAATATACCGCACCCAAAAAAATCTAAGAGGTGTTTATTAACCCTTTAGGAGACAGGATCGTTTGGTCATCAGGAGTCGGCAATTAATTCCGTATTTTCTTGCTCCCACCATAGTTACATACGCCATAGTATTATGTTATGTAGTGTTTGTACATAGAGGATCCGTTACCGTTCCAGACTTGTCTGTTTCAGTAAATATGGATTCCTCCATGTGTATGGGGCCTCATCCACTATACTGTCACTATAGCTAACCTGCTGAAAACGTCACTTGTGTCACCGGCCGGGACTTTCTGTAGCAAATAAATAGCGACATCTGGTGGAAATCAGTGGTCATTGCACTTTAATCCTGTCTCCTGAGACCGAAAAGTGTAAAAAGTCTCGCCACTTTGCAAAGTAAAGATCCCTGTGCGGCAATTTAAGCTCCACCTACTTTTGCATTGACTCCACCCATTCCCATCTATTTTCTCTTTCTACTCCCCACATAGTATAACACTCTTACAGTCACCCTAATGTTATATGCCCCCACATTATAATGGTCCTCTCCAATTGCCCACAGTATAAAGTCTCTCACAGTTTAATGTCCCCCTCCAGCAGCTCTATTGTTTAATCTAGGGGTAACTAGAGGGGGACATTAAACTGGGGCAGATGGAGAGAGAGGGATAAAACTGTGGGGTTAGCTGGTGGGGGACATTAAATTGGGAGGAGGTCGTTGAATTAGGAGCAATTAGAGGGGGACATTAAACTGGGGCAACTTGAGAAGGACATTAAACCATGAGGGGACATTAGTGTCCCCCTCCAGTTGTCCCCAGTTTAATGTCCCCCTCTAATTGCCCCAATTTAATGTCCCCCTCCAGTTGTCTCCATTTTAATGTCCCCCTCCAGCTGCCCCCAGTTTAATGTCCTCATCCAGTTGTCCCCAATTTAATGCCCCTCCAGTTGTCCCCATTTTAATGTCCTCCCCCAGCAACCCCCCAGGTTTATTGTCCCCCTCCATCTGCCCCTAGATAACACCCCCTCCATCTGTTCCCAGTTTAATGTCCTTCTTCAACTGCCCCCATAGTTTAGTGCCCACTCTATCTTCCCCCATATTTTATTGTCCCATTCATATACCCCCCAGTTTATTGTGCCCCCTCCATCTGCCCCCACAGTTTACTGCCGGTCTTCAGCTGTAAAAGCTTAACATAAAAACACTGCTCCTCACCTCTCCTGGCTCCCCTGCTGCACAGTCTACAGTCTCTTGTCCCGGGAGCTGCAGGCGCAATGTGAGTGATGTCATCACATCGCGCCTACAGCTCCCTGAGCCGGGGCACGTAAGGGGCACAGTGGTGAGGAGGGGGCTGTCCGCTCCTGATTCACCACTGTATTCAACTCATCTGCCTCCTCTTTGGACTCAGATGAGTTGAATTTTGTACATACTTCCCACCAACTGGGACCGCGGGACAGGACCCGTAATCCTCAACTGTGCCGCTGACTCCGGGACTGTCCTGCTGACTCTGGGACGGTTGGGAAGTATGCACACCACTGACTCTGACATATATACATTCACAAATTTACCAAAACCCACTTTGTTTTGTGCCCCCCGATCCAATGCCCACACGAAGTATGAGACTTACCGCAGTCTTCTATTCCGGTATACAGCGTGTTAAATTTCATTCCTCATAAATCCCCACTTTTACGTTACTCCTGCCCTGTACAGATGTGACGCGGGATACGGCGTATCACAGCTTGTCACCACCATTTCCCGCCTGTGATCGTGATCGCCATGAGTTAGTCATTCCTTGGTGAGCAGTTTTCACAGTTTGGTCGGGGGATGTCAGCGCCGCGTAGAGCAAACAGTGACCTTTCCATGATGAGAATCCGGCCCGTCACTAATGGGATCACCACGACTGTGTCACCATTTATTTATAGAAAAAAAATTGATATATTAAAGATAACAGGTTTTAACTCTATAAAAATTTGAAACTATCTGTTTTTATGTGACATGTCTGAATGTCCAGGTAAGGAGCAGCCAATGACACCTCCGCATACCCCTTGGGATGATGATGATGGTGGTGGCTGTAAGGTTTAGTTAGAGCTGCACCATCTTGTGCTGTCTGGGCAGTACTTGCCCCATTCACACACCCGAATTTACCGCTAGTTTTGAGGTTGATTCTTGAACAAGATCGCAGAAGAATACTGAACATATATGTGTCCTGCTCCATACCTCCCAACCGTCCCGATTTCCGCGGGACATTCACGATTTCGGTGACGTGTCCCGCGGTCCCGGTTGGAGGGAGGTATGTCCCGATTTCAACTCAGATCTGCGTCCAGAGGACGCAGATCTGAGTTGAACACATATGAGGCTGAAGCAAGGAGCTGACACAGGTCAGCTCCTTGCTTCGCCGCTGCACGCCGCGTACTGGCTGTTGTAGACGCGATGTGATGACGTCACATCGCGCCTACAACTGTGTGCGAGAGAGAGAGGTGCGGAGAGAGCGGCGGGGGAGCGAGGAGAAGGTAAGTTTAATGTGTACTGAGGTGGAACATGAAACTGGGGGCAGATGAAGGAGAGGACGGCATGACACTGGAGGCAGAGATGTGGTGACATGAATCTGGGGCAGAGATGGAGGGGACATGAATCTGGGGGCAGAGATGGAGGGACATGAATCTGGGGGCAGAGATGTGGTGACATGAATCTGGGGGCAGAGATGGAGGGGACATGAATCTGGGGGCAGAGATGGAGGGGACATGAATCTGGGGGCAGAGATGGAGGGGGGACATGAATCTGGGGGCAGAGATGGAGGGGGGACATGAATCTGGGGGCAGAGATGGAGGGGACATGAATCTGGGGGCAGAGATGGAGGGGACATGAAACGGGGGGCAGAGATGGAGGGGGGACATGAAACTGGGGGCAGATGAAGGGTGTATATGAAACTGGGGGAGAGATAGAGGGGGAACATATAATTTACGGGTGACTGTAGGAGGATTATACTGTGTGCGGGCACATGAAAAATTAATGAGTGGGCGGAGTCAACACAAAAGTGGGTGTGGCTACATTTGCCGCGGCGCACGTAGCACAAATTCCTCTTTATTTTCTGACGTGTGAACAGAGCCGAACACTTTATGCCAGAGATATACAATGCTGCCATATGTGCCTATTATATTTAGAGATGGGAGAATAGGTTCGTAGCAAGCTGGTTTCGACCCAAATATTCCAAATTGTTTTTTTGTTTTTTTTATGAAACTTAGCAAATGGAGATTCAGCTAACTAAAATGGTCGCTGTATAACACTCCGGAGTCTCTTATATCTTGGACAGAATCCCCTGGAGTCCACGGCCACATAGTAGGGACTATAGATCAGTATTTAGGACCTCACATCTAGAACCAGTACAAAGTCTTTGAATGTTGCTTTCATTTATCCACAAGGGGGCAGCAAATAGGAGATTATATTAGAGAGAAACTGAGGAGTCTCTGGGTGAAATCCTCCAGGCAGGGGCGTAACTACCGCAGAGGCAGCTGCCACAGGGCCCGGGCCATTAGGGGGCCCGGTGACAGCCGCTACCACTGCGTTGTTTTTGTTTGTTTGTTTTTTTAATATGCTGTTATGGGCCCTATTTACTTGCCGATCCTGGCTGGACCGAGATCGGTAAGTGACACTGCGAGCCCCACAAATACTATCATTATATTTGGGGGTCTTTGCAGAGGAACGTCCCCCCAGTACTCATCTATGGACGAGCACTATCAGGAGGGGGGCGTTCCTCCCCGCTCACACTGTACAGCACGATAGGCGCTGCTGTGGAGAAGGACGTACCTGACTGACTGTCAGGAACGCCCTTCTGACAGTGAAGAGCTGTGGCACCGGCACCGATAGCTCTTCACTGGGGGCACAGAACGGGAAAGCCAACAGTTTGCTGAATTCAGCGCACTGTCGGCTTTCCAGCGGCGTATAAAACCACATGTGCCCCAACTCATGAAAGGTCCTCTTTAAGGGGCTTTGTTTAGGTGAGGACAATATGGGTCAGGTGCCTGGAGAAGTGAGGGAAGAGGGAAGAGATGGGAAATGTGAGCGATTAGTCAGGGACGTCTCCGGTAAGTCACCACACAATGTTATGCACGGTAGTCACTGTAATGTTACCACTAGCGCACCCGTCCGCCTCAGGCAGCAGAAAGGCTAGGTTCACCACTGATTGTATGTATAGTAAAAATCGTGTTACGCCCAGGATGTAGCTTGCACTTGTAATAGTTTTATTATAGCAGACACAATAAGACATTCTATGAATATACAATATACATGCATATATACAATGGAGTACAAGGCTGTAATGCTGTATATCAGATGTATATACCATCTGTATAAATATAGAACTGGAACTTTACTACAGATAGAACTATTCATTGTATCCATCTTCATCCATGTAACTCTATGTAACTATGGCCTGTAAATACCCAGCAACATTGTCAGACACTGGAGGCTGTGAGGATATATCCACTGTATTGTGTAATGTATATACTATACTTACTGCATTATATAATGTGCATACAGTCCTATAGTTACTGGGGTGTCCCTGGTGCACTGCATTATATAATGTGTATACAGTCCTATAGTTACTGGGGTGTCCCTGGTGCACTGCATTATATAATGTGTATACAGTCCTATAGTTACTGGGGTGTCCCTGGTGCACTACATTATATAATGTGCATACAGTCCTATAGTTACTGGGGTGTCCCTGGTGCACTACATTATATAATGTATACAGTCCTATAGTCACTGGGGTGTCCCTGGTGCACTGCATTATATAATGTATACAGTCCTATAGTTACTGGGGTGTCCCTGGTGCACTGCATTATATAATGTGCATACAGTCCTATAGTTACTGGGGTGTCCCTGGTGCACTACATTATATAATGTGTATACAGTCCTATAGTTACTGGGGTGTCCCTGGTGCACTGCATTATATAATGTGTATACAGTCCTATAGTTACTGGGGTGTCCCTGGTGCACTGCATTATATAATGTGCATACAGTCCTATAGTTACTGGGGTGTCCCTGGTGCACTACATTATATAATGTGTATACAGTCCTATAGTTACTGGGGTGTCCCTGGTGCACTGCATTATATAATGTGCATACAGTCCTATAGTTACTGGGGTGTCCCTGGTGCACTACATTATATAATGTATACAGTCCTATAGTCACTGGGGTGTCCCTGGTGCACTGCATTATATAATGTGCATACAGTCCTATAGTTACTGGGGTGTCCCTGGTGCACTACATTATATAATGTGCATACAGTCCTATAGTTACTGGGGTGTCCCTGGTGCACTACATTATATAATGTATACAGTCCTATAGTCACTGGGGTGTCCCTGGTGCACTGCATTATATAATGTGCATACAGTCCTATAGTCACTGGGATGTCCCTGGTGCACTGCATTATATAATGTGCATACAGTCCTATAGTCACTGGGATGTCCCTGGTGCACTGCATTATATAATGTATACAGTCCTATAGTTATTGGGGTGTCCCTGGTGCACTACATTATATAATGTATACAGTCCTATAGTCACTGGGGTGTCCCTGGTGCACTACATTATATAATGTATACAGTCCTATAGTTATTGGGGTGTCCCTGGTGCACTACATTATATAATGTATATACAGTCCTATAGTCACTGGGGTGTCCCTGGTGCACTACATTATATAATGTATACAGTCCTATAGTCACTGGGGTGTCCCTGGTGCACTACATTATATATTGTATACAGTCCTATAGTTATTGGGGTGTCCCTGGTGCACTACATTATATAATGTATATACAGTCCTATAGTCACTGGGGTGTCCCTGGTGCACTGCATTATATAATGTATACAGTCCTATAGTCACTGGGATGTCCCTGGTGCACTACATTATATATTGTATACAGTCCTATAGTTATTGGGGTGTCCCTGGTGCACTACATTATATAATGTATATACAGTCCTATAGTCACTGGGGTGTCCCTGGTGCACTGCATTATATAATGTGCATACAGTCCTATAGTCACTGGGATGTCCCTGGTGCACTGCATTATATAATGTATACAGTCCTATAGTTATTGGGGTGTCCCTGGTGCACTACATTATATAATGTATACAGTCCTATAGTCACTGGGGTGTCCCTGGTGCACTACATTATATAATGTATACAGTCCTATAGTTATTGGGGTGTCCCTGGTGCACTACATTATATAATGTATATACAGTCCTATAGTCACTGGGGTGTCCCTGGTGCACTACATTATATAATGTATACAGTCCTATAGTCACTGGGATGTCCCTGGTGCACTACATTATATATTGTATACAGTCCTATAGTTATTGGGGTGTCCCTGGTGCACTACATTATATAATGTATATACAGTCCTATAGTCACTGGGGTGTCCCTGGTGCACTACATTATATAATGTATATACAGTCCTATAGTCACTGGGGTGTCCCTGGTGCACTACATTATATAATGTATATACAGTCCTATAGTCACTGGGGTGTCCCTGGTGCACTACATTATATAATGTATACAGTCCTATAGTCACTGGGGTGTCCCTGGTGCACTACATTATATATTGTATACAGTCCTATAGTCACTGGGGTGTCCCTGGTGCACTACATTATATAATGTATACAGTCCTATAGTCACTGGGGTGTCCCTGGTGCACTACATTATATATTGTATACAGTCCTATAGTCACTGGGGTGTCCCTGGTGCACTACATTATATAATGTATATACAGTCCTATAGTCACTGGGGTGTCCCTGGTGCACTACATTATATAATGTATACAGTCCTATAGTCACTGGGGTGTCCCTGGTGCACTACATTATATATTGTATACAGTCCTATAGTCACTGGGGTGTCCCTGGTGCACTACATTATATATTGTATACAGTCCTATAGTCACTGGGGTGTCCCTGGTGCACTACATTATATATTCTATACAGTCCTATAGTCACTGGGGTGTCCCTGGTGCACTAGAGATACCAGTACTTTTGTGCCTACAGGACACCATTTTTGGGGATACAAGCATAAAGCGGATTCTTCTTCTTTGTAGATGTGAACAGTCTCCTCTTCTCAGGTTCAGATCTGCAAGAAAGATGATAAAATATTAAAGCTTCACTTTTCCATTCTTTCGGTCCAGTTACAGATCTGCGGATACACCATATCTGTCACATGGGATGGTTGGTAATGGTTAATGAGGACATGTCAGTCACCCTTGCAGATCAGCTATGGGACGTGGCAGCGGTGGTCCCACAAAAAGTTACAAAGGTGGAGAAGTCCAGAGCTCCTCTGTCTGGTCAATATCAATGCCTATGTTGAAGTCCTTGTCGTCTTGCCGGTCCCTTAAGGTTCCCATTCCTGTACTGGTCCTCCGCCTGTCTCTGTATCCTGACCATATATGACCACTGGTTGCAATAGTGACCATGGCAAGTTGATTGCCGGTGATTGACTACTGAGGTCACCTAGTATGTTGGGATGTCATTGCTGGAGACCAGGATACAGGGACTGGTGGGGTTCTTCAGGGAGAGGTAATTGACTTACCTGGTCCCGGGAATCGCTGATGATAGACCTGGGGTTCCGGCAGGTCACAACCCCCGGGTCATGTGGTCCGAGGTAGTGCTTTGCCGTCCTTTCCTAACTGTTCAGCATTGGGTGTTGGGTTTTATACTGACAACCAACACATCATGACAAGAGGCGAGTCCTACCTCGTATAGGTGCAGGGTAGACATTACACAGGGTTCACGATGTTGCGGTTACAGTGCGGCTGACAGTGCGGATTCCACCAGTGCTCGTAGAATTGTTCTTCGGACCTCTGCTCCAGACGCTGCAGGTACAGCATGTACTCCTAAGGGGAACACAGAGGGGGTCATCTGTACAGGCAAGATGTCTCTGGTGTGGCTGATACCCCAAATCCTGCTTAAAGGGATTCTACTATTAAAAACTTTTTTTTTGTGGATAAGACGTCGGACTTGCCTTTAGAAAGGCTATTCGTCTCTTACCTTTAGACATGGTCTCCGCTGCGCCGTTCCTTAGAAATACCGTTTTTTACCGGTATGCAAATGAGTTCTCTCGCAGTGATGGGGGCAGGCCCCAGCGCTCAAAAAACGATGGGGGCGTCCCCACCGCTGCCAGAGAAGTGTCTCCAAGTGCCGCCTCCTTCTTCGTCCGCAGCGTCATCTTCAATGTCTTCCAGCGCAGGCTCGTAACTTCTAGCAGAGAAGAGAAGACTGCACAGGCGCACAGGTCACGGTAAAATGGCCACTAACATTACTGTGCAAGCGGCCATTTTCCCGTGCGCCTGCGCCGTCTACTCTGCTCTGCTAGAACTTACGAGCCTGCGCCGGAAGAAGACATTGAAGATGACGCTGCGGACGAAGAAGGAGGCGTCGCTGAAGACAATTCTCTGGCAGCGGTGGGATGCCCCCTTCGCGTTTTGAGTGCTGGGCTGCCCCCATCGCTGCGAGATAACGCATTTGCATACCAGTAAAAAACTGTACTTCTAAGGAACGGTGCAGCGGAGACAACGTCTAAAGGTAAGAGACGAATAGCCTTTCTAAAGGATATTCCGACGTCTTATCCACAAAAAAAAAGGTTTTAATGGTAGAATCCCTTTAAGACTAACATCCCATCTAGCGAGCCGCAGCCATAAAGCCCTGTTGGAAAAACTGCAGCGGAAACACATTGTGATTTTTCCCGCAGCACTTTTCCATACACTGTCTCTCACTTAGAACCTGCAGCACATTCATACAGACCACATAAAGAGAGAGGGTTTATTGTTTGTGGGACAAATTGTACTTTGTAATGACCATTCAATCTCCTGTACAATGTGCTGGGAAGCTGGAAAGAAATTCAGAAACAAAATGTATTTGCGCCAGTTTCTTATAGGATTCATTTTTACGGCATTATGGTAAACATAACATGTTACCTGTATTCTGCGGGTCAGTACGATCACCGCAATACCACATTTATAGAGCGTTTGTGACGTTTTGATACCTTATAAAAAATATTAACGTTTGCAAAATAGAAAAATTTCTTTGTGTTGCCATATTGTGACACCTGTAACTTTTCGAGATTTATGTGTATGGCGCTAGATATGGCGGGACAAGATGGCGTTTTTATTGATGTCATTTTGGGGAAGTTCTGATGGTTTGATCTTTTTATCCAATTGATAATAACAGCAATGGTCCTGCTATAATCTATCCCTGAAAATAAAAAAATAAAAAAAATAGGTGGAAAAAAACATGTAGTATCGTTTGACCCACTGCCACCAATTTGTATACTATTCCTGTATAGTATAAATATACACTCACCGGCCACTTTATTAGGTACACCATGCTAGTAACGGGTTGGACCCCCTTTTGCCTTCAGAACTGCCTCAATTCTTTGTGGCATAGATTCAACAAGGTGCTGGAAGCATTCCTCAGAGATTTTGGTCCATATTGACATGATGGCATCACACAGTTGCCGCAGATTTGTCGGCTGCACATCCATGATGCGAATCTCCCGTTCCACCACATCCCAAAGATGCTCTATTGGATTGAGATCTGGTGACTGTGGAGGCCATTGGAGTACAGTGAACTCATTGTCATGTTCAAGAAACCAGTCTGAGATGATTCCAGCTTTATGACATGGCGCATTATCCTGCTGAAAGTAGCCATCAGATGTTGGGTACATTGTGGTCATCAAGGGATGGACATGGTCAGCAACAATACTCAGGTAGGCTTTGGCGTTGCAACAATGCTCAATTGGTACCAAGGGGCCCAAAGAGTGCCAAGAAAATATTCCCAACACCATGACACCACCACCACCAGCCTGAACCGTTACCGATACAAGGCAGGATGGATCCATGCTTTCATGTTGTTGACGCCAAATTCTGACCCTACCATCCGAATGTCGCAGCAGAAATCGAGACTCATCAGACCAGGCAACGTTTTTCCAATCTTCAATTGTCCAATTTCGATGAGCTTGTGCAAATTGTAGCCTCAGTTTCCTGTTCTTAGCTGAAAGGAGTGGCACCCGGTGTGGTCTTCTGCTGCTGTAGCCCATCTGCCTCAAAGTTCGACGTACTGTGCGGCGTTCAGAGATGCTCTTCTGGCTACCTTGGTTGTAACGGGTGGCTATTTGAGTCACTGTTGCCTTTCTATCAGCTCGAACCAGTCTGGCCATTCTCCTCTGACCTCTGGCATCAACAACGCATTTCCGCCCACAGAACTTCCGCTCACTGGATGTTTTTTCTTTTTCGGACCATTCTCTGTAAACCCTAGAGATGGTTGTGCGTGAAAATCCCAGTAGATCAGCAGTTTCTGAAATACTCAGACCAGCCCTTCTGGCACCAACAACCATGCCACGTTCAAAGGCACTCAAATCACCTTTCTTCCCCATACTGATGCTCGGTTTGAACTGCAGGAGATTGTCTTGACCATGTCTACATGCCTAAATGCACTGAGTCGCCGCCATGTGATTGGCTGATTAGAAATTAAGTGTTAACGAGCAGTTGGACAGGTGTACCTAATAAAGTGGCCGGTGAGTGTACATAGATCATCGTAGATAAATCATAGCCGGAACCCAAACCAAATGCCCCTCTTTATCTCCAACTCATTGCATTCTTCAATAGGCAATACTTTACTGATTCCACCACAGTTGGATTTTTTTCTCTAGCCCCCACCATTCCTGAGCAATCATTTCTGTTCTTTTCAGCACAATTATTCTCTCTACTGCCAGGTGGGCGGTCCTTGGCTGGAAAAGAAAGACAGGGACCGCCCATTGGACAGTAGAGAGTATAGTTGTGCTGAAATAACGGAAACATAGTTACATAGTAGATGAGGTTGGATAAAGACATTAGTCCATCAAGTCCAACCAATAAACAACAATTGCTCAGGAATGGTGGGGGCTAGAGAAACAATTCCAACTGTGGTGGAATCAAGGGAACAGCAGCTATTGAAGGATGCAAAGAATAAGAGTTGGTGAAAAGTCCCCTTTAAAGAGTGAATGTCTTAAAGGGGTTTTCTGGCCCCAAATGGATAGTATGTGATACTTGGGGAGTCTGCACCTGGACAGATCAGCTGTTCCGGCAGGACTAATAGGAGCGGTGCATTACCTCTGTCCAATGTATAGCAGCGTTTCTGGGGTTCAGTTGATCAGTGCGGGGTCTGGGTCTAGGTAAGAATTAGAGAATTTCCCAAAGTTTTGGCGTATACACTTGATAAGATAATTTCTATGACTACATGTTACTTATATGTGCAGCTTATCATGACAATCACGGACATTACTTTGGACGTGTTGACTCCCACGGCCTGACTCATAGACTTCCATCTTCACAGCCCGTAATCGCCGCTCCGACATCTACTCGTCTTATGTACGTTGCCATTTCCGGAACATCTTCTCACATTTTGCTGTAACAACCTCTCCGCTAATGGGCTGAGCTGACATCTTGGGAGACAGCGGTCACACAGTCATCGCTCAGGGAGATCCACAATGGCGTGACACGGAGCCGCCACTCACATTGGATTAGCTTCTAGGCCTCTCCTGCTCATGGCTCTTGTAACTCCCGCTCTCACATGCATCATCTCATGTATAAATGGAACATAATCCAATTCAATGCTGGTGTCCGTACATGACGCGGCGCTGAAACCAATGTGGCAATGTGCGTCTTCGTACGGGATACGTGAAATGTCAAGCTGCGCATTAGGATCACTTATTAACTGATTTCACCGACTCCATCTCCTACCCCAGATAAGTCACACACTGTTAGGATTTTCAGAATTAAAAAATAGACAAGGTGGCAAATAAAAAACAGAAAAAATATCACTGGAGGGGCCACAAGTCATTGTACTTAACCCCTTAATGGCACCGGCTTGTTCGTACGTTGATGCAAGTACCACGATCTTATCATTGGGCGTCTGAAAGCTGATGGGTGGGGAACGATCTTAGGTTATTGCTACTGATCACAGCACCATACTATAACTATACATAATATAATAGTACGGTACACAGTGGGAAGGGGTTAATAAATACATTTGAACTTTTAACCCCTTCAGGACCGAGCCAATCTTTGTCTTTGCTTGTCTCTTTTTTATTCCCTACATTCCAAGAGCCAAATTTTTCAGTACATAGTCACTTCATGGCTTATCGTTTGCGGAACAAATTGTGCTTTGCAATGACGTTCCAGAAAGCGGCCATCGTTAAAAATGGCGGTGCCCATTGTGCGAAAAAGCCTTAAAGTGCACCTTCAATTGTAAAACCGCTTGTCATAAATGAATAGTCCAGGTGAATAGAAGAAACTTTGCAATATATCTTATTAAAGAAATCTGTTTCCTTCTCCTTCCATTCATTCAGACTCTCATCTCTAACAGAACTTGTATCCATATCCAACCGTACACATAGAAGTCTATGGAGAGGGTTGGCGGAGGCTTTCGTCAGCTAGCAATGGATTTATTGCATTATTTTACAAGATATGTTAGAGCAATGTTACAACATGTGGGAGAGTGTAGTGGTTACAGTATGTCTGCGCCTTTACCAGAAGCTTGCTCCTCCTTCTTCTGTAGACTTCTATGTTTGAAGTAACTCATAAATGGAAATAGAAGTCTTTTACCTTAATAAGATATATCACAAAGTTTCTTATATACACCTGTACTATTCATTTACAGGAAATTGTTTCATGACTGTAGGTACACTTTAAAGGGGTATTCCCATAACCCTTGTTCTGCAGCCTGCAGGGCTCTGTGCTCTCTTCACTTCCTGGTTTTCTCGGCACATTGGTGGGCGGGGTTTCACTTTCTCTGCCATCTGCTATGTTTTCAGTCAGTAATGAGGGATTGGTTGTAAATGCATTACCACAATATAAAGCTGATGTGGAAACTGATGTAGCAGAGCTGGATTTGAGTCAGCTTGCATTACATACAGAGGGAACGGACTCTTTACCTCAGCCCTTATCAGCCAAATTCAATTAAACCGGCTGATGAGTGGAAAAGCTGAAGATAGACAGCACAGTAATCCCGGAGCTCTCACCTCCCTCCTCCCCTAGCTGAGGAGCTCCGTTGCTTGTCAGCCCCTCCCTCCCCCCCTGAGAGCAGGCAGCTACGTCACTTGGGAAATGAGCAGATAAGCCAAGTGGCCATAGAAACGCAGTGTCAACAATGAAGTGAATAAATTAAGATAGCGGCCAAACAAAGCAGTTTTGATAAAGCAATGTATTTAGGAAATGTTTTAAATCCACACAAACTAGCAGTATAGATAGGATACTTTTCATGGGACAACCCCTTTAAGAGCCATGTGCAGTACAAGCAGATGCCGCCACGTTCTGTCCTACCATGCCCTGTCTGATAGCTTATCCTAACAAAGCAATGCTCAGAGAAGAACTCATTTTTTTGTTTTACTGTTGGCGGTAGATGGAGGTCCAATACCAGGCTCACGCACCCGTACTTACAACTCCAGGGTTGTACAAACCTATAATACAACCAGGGCCGCCGATAGGCCAGTACTACTGCTACTGGCGTCAGGGGCCCGGCCAAATTTAAAAATGGGGGGCCCGGGCCCCCTGGCGCCGGCAGCAGTCATTGTATGTCCTGTTTGTTTCAACTCAGATCTGCGTCCAGAGGAGGCAGAGATGGGGGGACATGAATCTGGGGGCAGAGATGGGGGGACATGAATCTGGGGGCAGAGATGGGGGACATGAATCTGGGGGCAGAGATGTGGGGACATGAATCTGGGGGCAGAGATGGGGGGGACATGAATCTGGGGGCAGAGATGTGGAGACAGGAATCTGGGGGCAGAGATGTGGGGACATGAATCTGGGGGCAGAGATGGGGGGGACATGAATCTGGGGGCAGAGATGTGGAGACAGGAATCTGGGGGCAGAGATGTGGGGACATGAATCTGGGGGCAGAGATGGGGGACATGAATCTGGGGGCAGAGATGGGGGACATGAATCTGGGGGCAGAGATGGGGGACATAAATCTGGGGGCAGAGATGGAGGGGGAGACATGAATCTGGGGGCAGATGAAGAGTGTTTATGAAGTTGGGGGAGAGATGGAGGGGGGACGTATAATTTATGGGTGACTGTAGGAGGATTATACAGTGTGCGGGCACATGAAAAATTTATGAGTGGGCGGAGTCAACATAACAGTGGGTGGGGCTAAATTTCCCGCGGCGCGCAAAGCGCATTTTGTCCCTCTTTTGGTTCTTCAAAAGTTGGGAGGTATGGGTACAGGGGGCAATGGAAAGATGTTAGAAGGTGGACAGGGGGAAGGGGGATTGTTGGGGCATCGGGTGTGCGGCACAGTGAAGAGAGAACTGGGGTAATAATATATAATATATAAGTTTTTAGCTGGAGAACTACGAAGCACACAAGACCTCCAAAGGTATGTGTGCTTTGTATTAAAGGGGCTCTATCAGCAAAATCATGCTGATAGAGCCCCACATATGCGTGCATAGCCTTTAAAAAGGCTATTCAGGCACCGTAAATGTTAAATTAAACTACCCCGCCGTTTTAAAATAATAACTTAAAAAAGAATGTTCTCTACTTACTGAAGGTGCACGCTGGGCGGGCATTCAGGGTGCGCCGTCTTCCTCTTCCCCGCCTCTTCTTCCTCTGACGTCTTCGGGTCCCGTCCTCCTCCGGCGCTTGCTCGCGGACACTGACAAAAAAAAAATAGCCCGGGCGCATGCGCAGTAGCCGTAGTAGAAGCCGCGTGCTACTGCGCATGCGCCCGGGCTATTTTTTTTTATCAGTGTCCGCGAGCAAGCGCCGGAGGAGGACGGGACCCGAAGACGTCAGAGGAAGAAGAGGCGGGGAAGAAGAAGACGGCGCACCCTGAATGCCCGCCCAGCGTGCACCTTCAGTAAGTAGAGAACCTTCTTTTTTTAAGTTATTATTTTAAAACGGCGGGGTAGTTTAATTTAACTTTTACAGTGCCTGAATAGCCTTTTTAAAGGCTATGCACGCATATGTGGGGCTCTATCAGCATGATTTTGCTGATAGAGCCCCTTTAATGATGATGTAGGCCGCTATGTTACTAGCATAACAGCCTGTTTGGGGGTGGGACTTTCACTTTAAAGGAGTATTCACGTTGCGTTTTTGGCCTCCCTTGCCGGGATACGTTGGTAACCAGTCACAATCAGCTCCCCACTTATCCCTGCACGGAGAACTGCAGGCCCCCCCTTTTTTTTTAATGGCCAGTTCTTCGTGCAGGGATAAGTTGACAGCTGATTCTGACTGGTTACCAACGTATCCCGGCAAGGGAGGCCAAAAACACAATGTGAATAAGCCCTGAGGATTTATTAGGAGGGCTCTTATAGATGGTGTTGGCTCTCTATAGGCGCTGTCACACGTAGCAGATCTTACCTGCAAATAGAATCTGATTAAGCCTCGTAATGCTGCTAAATAAAGGGAAATGTAATACATAATTGGTATGCCGCAAAATAAGGTGGGGGGGGGAGGCAGACACTTAGGCTGTATGGGGCCCCAAAATTCCTGATGGCGGCCCTGAATACAACATGTGTCGAAGGTCTTAAACCCAGCCAGAGGAAGATCATTTTGTGCTCCCTACTTTCTGCAACCAGTATTTAGATTTCCACAATTTGTTGCTGAAATCTCTACCAATACACATCACAAGGGTTCCGCAATTCCTTGTTTGTTTTTTTTAACATAATATTATTTTATCACTGTAATTATTTCTAATAATTCGCTGCCATCTAGTGGACACTGATGATATTCTGGGAACTGTTACATTACATAGCATCGATCGGAGCGATCAGAGCAGGTATATGTTGGAAGGTGTAACGGAGCAAAGGTATACGTCTTCCTCCGGATGGTCTTTTGAATCAACACGGACGCAAGAGGTCGGGAGACAACAGCAATTTATTGTAATCCACAAAGTTAGTAGCCGGCGGCGGTCACATCAACCGTAATAACAATAAGTCCACAGAAGTCACAATCCAATGATAGCTTTGGCTCCTTGGTCCTGTAACTAAGTCCTGGCTCTCTGCAGAGCTGTGCACAGGCCGGCTAACTCATACTAACTGCTAGCTACATCTATATACTAAGACTGTTACACCTATATCTGTGGGTGGGAAGGGCTGAGTCACAGATCCTTCCCCCCTCACCTATGCCAAGGAGAGCAGACTCCCTGTCTACTATGGACAATGCACCATCCAACATCTTCTTGGAGACACTGATCAGATTATCTCCACCCATTGTTCTCACTGGTCCTCACTAGTTAGAGGTATTTGCATACAATGTGCTAACACACTAGACCCTAATCAGCCAACTACACATTGATGTATACAACAGGTTAGAGAATACATTTCACATGAAATATATATTACACATTGCCTATAGTATAGACTCTAACCATCCCGTGACAACCCCTCCCCCTCTCAAAACATGTGCATGACACAATTGGCCTACACAGGTAAATTGGGGAATGCACATCAGTCTCTATAGCTCATATGTCCTCCTGCCGGGATAACCCATCCGCGTTCTGGTGTTGGTTCCCTCGGCGGTACTGAATGGTAAAGTTGTAGAGTTGAAGGGCTGGCATCTGGCAAAAAATCCGGTCGATCCATGTTGGCGTCTCTCTGAGCTTGGCTTCGGGTCACTGCTCCCACAAAGTGGCACTGTAGATTTCCAACATCGTTGCCTAACAGAACATCGGCCGGCAGCCCGCTCATCACACCAATTGTGCATCGTTTTGGTCCATAACCATAGTCGAGTTCCACGGTAGCTTTAGGAATACGTTTCCGAGTACCTCCTGCCAACTCGATAGAAAGGCCAGGGCCCTCCTCTAGGGCCTCGGGTCGAACTACTCGGGGGTCCGCTACCGTTAGGAAAGCTCCCGAGTCCCGGAATCCAACAACTGTTCGGCCATCCAGTAGGACCTCCTGCAAGTGCTTCCGCTGAAGGTTTGCGGGATGTGTGGCGGAAGGCTGAATCCCATAGACCCCTGGAGGTGGAACAGATGGGTCATTCATGGAGTCATCTGGAAATGGGGCCAAACTTTCAGTCCTAGGGGTGGTTCCCAGGTAGTGAATAGGCCGGGATGCCACGGTGGCCCGTGCCCCCATGTTAACAGGGCAACTAGCTTGCAAATGTCCAGGCCGCCCCCACCCAAAACATCTGCGCTCTAGCATTCTTCCAGTAGGTCGTTGTCTAGGGACAGGGTTG